>NW_006159759.1:4634195-4640709 GCF_000334495.1 Tupaia belangeri chinensis
AGGGGAATAGAAGGACTGAGGGGCACTATGGAGGCTGGCCCCTTGGCCACCTGACACTCAAGCTGTGTGGTGTTCCTGCCTTACATGATACTCTGGCCATAGCAGCCAAGTGGGCTGTGAAAACAATATTCTGTGGGCCATGTTGTATCCACTCTAGGGAAGTGGCATTCATTTTATGGACATTCATGTAACGGATGTTAATGCAGCTATAACCATTAGTTTTGATTTGTTTGTTGTTAAATAAACCTAAACAAACACAACCCAGGATAAAATGAAGTACTGCTTAATTCCACAGTGTATTTGTTATTGATGAGTAATTGTGAATGCCAGTTCACAAGGACTTCAAACGTATTACTTGTGTGTACATGTGTATGTGAAGGTTGGTAGAAATGTACAATATTAAGATATGCTGCTTGATGTTATATTTTAGGTCTCTTAGTGAGGCCATATTATTTTTAAGTATCTTTAAGAAAAACCCCACCACCAATGTCTTCTCTCCACCACCATCTATCTGCCCATGAAATGTGCTAGGTATCTATTTTAATTTCCTCTTTTTATTTAAAGTTTTGTTTTATTTTCTTTTTTCCCCGTTGGGTGGGTGTGCTTGCCAGAGAAAGAGAGAGAAAGAGGGAAAGTGAGAAATCACCCTCCCAGGGGCTTGGTCATGCCACAATCCCTTCTCCTCCATTCCAAAAGAACATTTGAAAACTGGGGAAAAGTAAAAAGAAAAATCATTTGTATTTTATTGTAAACATTTCAACATTTTGTTTTGCTTTTCACTGAGCCTTTAACATGTGCAAACAGGGAACCAGCAGATGGCATAATGGTTATATTGCTGGACTCCCACATAGTTGACCACAGTTCAAATCCTGAACCTGGCAGTTTAAAACCTATGCAGGGGGGGCATGTGAGTTTTAGTGCCCAAAATCCTGAGAGGAGAATGAAGGAGAAGGGATTGAGGCATGGCCATTCCCCCTAGGGCATGACCATTCCCCCTAGGGATTTGTTGCCCTAAGTGATTTCTCACTTTCTGTCTTTCTCTGTCTCCAGAGAGCGCATACACCCTATAGCAAAAATCTCTAAATATAATCTCTATATATTGCATATATATATATATATATATATATATACACACACACACACACACACTATATATATATATATATACACACACACACACACACATATATGCACACACACATATGTGTGTGTGTGTATATATATACATATATGTAAGAAAAGATATTATATATATATATAAGAAATAAGAAAAAAGAAATGCAATTAAAGGCTCCATATTAAGACCCAGAGGCTAGAGAGCACAGTGAAGAGGGATACTTCTTTTTTTTATTTCTATTCTATTCTGTTCTGTGATAGTCCTAAAGAACAAACTTACGTAAGACAGGAGAACGCATACAAACTTATTTAGTATTTTTACATGTACATGGGAAGAAGACATTAGGCTGAGTAGTTTTTGAATCTTTTTTACAAGAAGAATGATACATTGTGGGATGTGGTCAGGTAAAGGACCCTGAACGCAGCGGCAGTAAATTGTGAGACAGTGACCAGAAAATAAATGGGGGGAACAAATGGAAGATAAGAATCATTGTAATAGGTTTGTTTGTAGAGGTCCGTTTCAACCTCAGCTCCCTGTGTCTGATGATTAAAAAGTTGTTCTTTTATTCATAGGATTTATTATGTTATGCTTTGAGGGGCAAAGGGGAAAAGCAGAGAACCCTTTTTGCATTTGCTATTTCTCAAATGCCTTTAGCTCAAAATAATCAACCAGCCAAAGCAGCAGATTTTGGGGTTCTGAACCCTTTTAACAGACAAGGTGTAGACATTCCATTGATAAATAGAAGAAATAACAGAATCTCATTCTAGATTTAATTATCTCATTGAAAATCTAATTACTCTATAAGTCTAAAAAAAAATCTCAGTTGAAGACTTAACATATGAGAGGACATTCAAAAGTTCATGGAAATATAAAATTAAAGTGCGAGTTTATTTTGGTACAATAAATGTTGAAATCCATGCAGTTTTTTCATAATATACATTTTCATGAACTTTTTAAAGATCCCTAGTATTCCAAGTCATACCAAAAGAAGCAGTTTAACAGACTGTTTTGTTCTGGAATATTATAGTCCCTACTTGAATTGTCAGCAGTGGTGATTTCTTTGGACTAAGAATGAAGAGAAAGTATTTTTCGTATTCACTCTTCACGAACTTTTCCCCTTCTCCTCCCTTTTGTTATTGAGAAAACTGGTGGGGTAATGATATTTATATCTGGCCTTATGTAGTCCATGTGCAAAACTGCTTTTAAGAAAATAATTTATTAGGAACCAATTTTTTTTTTTTGCTTTGGTATCTCCAGAATTAAAAATTTATATAAAAGAGGTGTACTTGAGATATGAAAGAAAACTTTAAGAAGAGATTAGGAAATAAGAAAAGAAAGAAAAAACAGCCATAAAGTATATGCTACAAAGCTACCTGCTACTGATAGCACACAGTTCCCTCCTGCTGGGAAACTTCATGGAGGAAAGTGTTGAATGCCTGGGGAAGATTTGCTTCACCTGAAGCATGAGGAAACTGGGGAATACATTCACCAAATTTCTTCAATCACTAGTTGACAGTAGCTGGCCTTAAGGGACCAAGACAGTGTTTGAGTTTTCTTACTTCAAGAAGATTGAGTCTGCAGAAGACAAAAGATATTGCAGGCAACTGCCTTTCTGAATTTTATTTACCAAAGCTTGAACTCATTGGAGAGACTGGTGTGCTGAGCATGTGGAAAAGCAGAGGACAACAACAAGAGGAAACCTTTAGGCAGAGACATGTTAGTGCTGAGAGTTGTAAGGGCGGTAGCCCATGTAGTGTTAAGGGCAGGAGGACACGGACAGGACACCTATAGTGTCTGCTGCAGTTCATGTTAAAAGTTTACATGCAAACTAGTTTATAAGGTGCTTTAAAAAATAGAAGATGGGGACCAGTAGATGACATAATAGTTATGTCCCTGGACTCCCACATAGCCTACTACAGTTCAAGTCCCAGACCTACAGACTTGCCATTCATGCTAGGTGCATGTGTGTGTATGCCCAAAATCCCAAGAGGAGAATGGAGGAGAAGAGATTGTGATGTGGCCATCCCTCCAGGGGATGATTTCTTGCTTTCTGTCTGTCTCTCCAGAGAGCACAGATGCCATGTGGCAAAAATATAAATAAATAAATAAACAAACAAAAGGTGTAGTATATATTGTAATTTAGAATGGAGAAGAGGAATTAATTTAGAATTCATCATAACTTTTTTTGTTCTTTAATTCTGCCCTCATGAAATTGAATGAAATTAGCCCAATTTTTTCAACTGTCCAAATAAATGATATAGGTTTTCTTAAATCTTTATGTTCTTTTTATTTCATAAAATAAATTTAGCCTATTACTGATATCACAGAGAACTAATAATCCAGTCAAAGCTTTATAATAATCAGACAGTCATCTTTCTGTGAAGTTCACATTTTCTTGTATTTCAGACTAAATTATAGCACTAAAAAATCAAGAAGATGCATTGGAGATTCAATTATGGCAACTATGATTGTATTACAAGTCTACATAGACTGTTTTTGAAATTAATAAAATTGACTGTGCAAAATATTCTTTCTTCCACACCTTTACTAAGTTTTTTGATTATGGAGGCCAGCAGGTGACATAATGCTTAAGGTGCTGGATGCCCCCTTGGCTGACTGTTCAAGTTCTGGATCCAGAGACTTGAAAATCATGCTTGGTATGAGTGCATGTATGTCCAAACTATCTGAAGGAAAAGGGAGGAGAAAGGATTGCAGTAGCATTGCCATTCCCTCTAATGGGTTATTTCTCACTTTTTCTTTCACTGTCTCTATCTGGCAAGTGCACGCACCTTATGGAAACAAAAATTTTTTTAAAATCTGTTATGAAATACATTGCATACAAGAAAACACTTCATGGGGTGTCTGAAGGATAGGTAGACACAAGGACACTGTAAGACATATTGCATATGTACCTTTATAATTTACTGTAGAAACGGTGAAAGAATATCATTGAGAATAAAGTTGGTCAAGCACTGAGTTAAAAAAAAAAAAAAAAAGAGGTTTTTTTTTTTTTAATCACAGATAGTAAAATTATCGAAGAGGGCATAATATTTGTGTGATAGATATTGGTCTATATATTAGTCTTTACTGATGATCATGAGTCATTCTAACTATTGCTGCTTCCACTCAGATAGTGAAGGTATATAATATTCTATATTTAGAAGGCAGTTGGTGAGACCAATGGTCATAGACCTTTCTGAGTGGATATTTTTACTAGTTGGAACTATTTTCAGGGCCAGCAGGTGGTATAGTGGTTAAGGCTGGTTAAAGCTGGACTGGACTCCCACATGGCCAACTGTGGTTTGAGTCCCAAACCTGGTGGCTTGCTTTTTCACTTTCTGTTTGTATGTCTCTCTCTCTCTGGTCAAATTAAAAAACAATAATAAAAAATAAAATAATTCTTTAAAATAACTATTTTCATGGTCAAAGATGTACATGAAAATACTTTTATAATTATGTTTTTTTCATATCTATATCTAATTGTTTTCCTCCTAAAGAAATAATTTCAGTCTAAAGTGTATAGGTATTTGTGTGTGTGTGTGTGTGTGTGTGTGTATGTTTCTAAGTCATCTGTTTAACAGCTGAATTCAGAGTAAGAAATGAGAAAGTGTTAGGTGTGCTGATAAATGATGCTTTGTTCTTAGCAAAATAGGTGCTTTACTGCAAAAGAATGGATATGAACAATAAGTCACCATATTCATAAATAAAAAAATAGACAAAACCTGAAGTTCAAATTCTAACACGACCTAAGAAAGTTAGAATTGTTGGCAGAGTCCCAAAGTTTTACCACTGTTTCTGGTTAGTATTATCAGACTTTAAGTTACCTAGGCAAAATTCAAGTCCCAGATTTTAGCTTAATTTTGGGGAAAGTAAAGGTCTAGAATTGAAGCCAAATCGTGTCATAAATTTGAAGAGGCAAAGGTCAGTGTTTTATTTATATTGCTTACGTATTTAGCAATTTTTATATTTAGGAAAATTTCTGCTTTGCAATAAAATCACCACAGGGTGCAAGTATGGATTAATGGGATTTAATTAAATGTATTTGTTCCATTTAATTAAATGACCCATGTTTAATAAAGTCAACTTTAAAGGTTTAAGAGGAAGCCAACAAATCAGAGCTCCACAAACTGTCATGTAAGAAAAGTTGTGTCATTAGGGGCTCTGGGCATGAAGTCAGGCACCTAGTACACGGGTCTTTAATTCCAAGTCTGAAATGACTGCCTAGCTTTGAACACAGTGCCCTCCTCATACAGTACAGACACTTACAGAGCAGATGAATGAATCAAACACTTTCATTTTACCTTTAATTTTCCAAAAATATTTTTCTACTACTTATTGGCAAGTACCATTTAACTCTATTAAGAATTTTACCTTATATACCTCAATGAAAATAACCATTTGAGCCATTTAAATGATCTTTTTCCTCTTTCTGGGTATTTCTCATTTATTGACAAGAGAACTACTGTGACGATAATTTGGAGTCAGAATTAGTCAGTTCCTTGGTGAAGGAGAAAAAGTATTTGTAAAAGGCAAAAGGTGGTTCAGTAAAATAGTACCTAGGACAGTCTTTGAAGCCCATCTCGTTTGTGCCTGAAAGTTTATTGCTTCCTGAAATTATATAAATACAAAAATATGAATGTAAATCTATCAACATTAGAATATGCTTAGAAATGTGAGGAAGCTTTTTGTCTTGTTTTCCTCTAAATATTTTTTCTATTCTTCTCTTTAATATTATAAATCTTTGTGCTTCCTTGCCTTAGACTTGTGTCTTGGCAAAAGGCAGAGGTGACTCTAGGCACTTACCTTTCTGTTTTTTGTTTTTATTTTATTTTTTTCTTTAATTATTTTATTAATCTTTATCCATTTATTTATTTATTTTTATTTGACCATAGAGGGATAGAATAAGAGAGAAAGTGAGAAAGCAAGCTGCCAGGTCTCGGACTTGAACCAAAGTCAGCCATGTGGGAGTCCAGCACCTTTAACCACCATGCCACCTGCCGGCCCCACTTGTATGTGTTTTTATAATGAAAAATTTCAAGTGTACACAAAAGTTGATAAAGAAGACTTCAATAGATTCCCACTTACTCTTTACCCTGAATCAGTAACTCAGAATTTTGTTCCATTTGTATTCTCCCCTTCTCTGCTGGTATACTTGAGTATGTATTACCAAAAAACTAGGGATGTTATTTTTACATAACAATGATTTTTATCACAGCCAAAATAATAAACAAAGATACTGTGATATTTAATCTATGATTAAATTTCTCAACTTTAAAATACTTTAAAAATTGGGCCAGCAGGTGGCACGGTGATTAAGGCACTGGACTCCCACATGGCCAACAGTAGTTTGAGTCCCAGACCTGATGGCCTGCTTTCTCACTTTCCTTCTCTCTCTCT
>NW_006159759.1:4641330-4650739 GCF_000334495.1 Tupaia belangeri chinensis
TGTATGTGTGTATGTGCGTGTATGTGTATGTGTATGTGTGCGTGTATGTGTATGTGTATGTGTGCGTGTATGTTTCTAAGTCATCTGTTTAACAGCTGAATTCAGAGTAAGAAATGAGAAAGTGTTAGGTGTGCTGATAAATGATGCTTTGTTCTTAGCAAAATAGGTGCTTTACTGCAAAAGAATGGATATGAACAATAAGTCACCATATTCATAAATAAAAAAATAGACAAAACCTGAAGTTCAAATTCTAACACGACCTAAGAAAGTTAGAATTGTTGGCAGAGTCCCAAAGTTTTACCACTGTTTCTGGTTAGTATTATCAGACTTTAAGTTACCTAGGCAAAATTCAAGTCCCAGATTTTAGCTTAATTTTGGGGAAAGTAAAGGTCTAGAATTGAAGCCAAATCGTGTCATAAATTTGAAGAGGCAAAGGTCAGTGTTTTATTTATATTGCTTACGTATTTAGCAATTTTTATATTTAGGAAAATTTCTGCTTTGCAATAAAATCACCACAGGGTGCAAGTATGGATTAATGGGATTTAATTAAATGTATTTGTTCCATTTAATTAAATGACCCATGTTTAATAAAGTCAACTTTAAAGGTTTAAGAGGAAGCCAACAAATCAGAGCTCCACAAACTGTCATGTAAGAAAAGTTGTGTCATTAGGGGCTCTGGGCATGAAGTCAGGCACCTAGTACACGGGTCTTTAATTCCAAGTCTGAAATGACTGCCTAGCTTTGAACACAGTGCCCTCCTCATACAGTACAGACACTTACAGAGCAGATGAATGAATCAAACACTTTCATTTTACCTTTAATTTTCCAAAAATATTTTTCTACTACTTATTGGCAAGTACCATTTAACTCTATTAAGAATTTTACCTTATATACCTAAATGAAAATAACCATTTGAGCCATTTAAATGATCTTTTTCCTCTTTCTGGGTATTTCTCATTTATTGACAAGAGAACTACTGTGACGATAATTTGGAGTCAGAATTAGTCAGTTCCTTGGTGAAGGAGAAAAAGTATTTGTAAAAGGCAAAAGGTGGTTCAGTAAAATAGTACCTAGGACAGTCTTTGAAGCCCATCTCATTTGTGCCTGAAAGTTTATTGCTTCCTGAAATTATATAAATACAAAAATATGAATGTAAATCTATCAACATTAGAATATGCTGTGAAATGTGAGGAAGCTTTTTGTCTTGTTTTCCTCTAAATATTTTTTCTATTCTTCTCTTTAATATTATAAATCTTTGTGCTTCCTTGCCTTAGACTTGTGTCTTGGCAAAAGGCAGAGGTGACTCTAGGCACTTACCTTTCTGTTTTTTGTTTTTATTTTATTTTTTTCTTTAATTATTTTATTAATCTTTATCCATTTATTTATTTATTTTTATTTGACCATAGAGGGATAGAATAAGAGAGAAAGTGAGAAAGCAAGCTGCCAGGTCTCGGACTTGAACCGACATCAGCCATGTGGGAGTCCAGCACCCTTATCCACCACGCCACCTGCCAGCCCCCTTTTTTTGTTTGTTTTTTTTTAATTTTTTAGATTATGACTAGATTTGTGTCATGAAATCTTAGAAAAACAGATTTTTCTATTACAGAGAAAGATATGACTGCTAAAGAAAGAGAGATATTTTAACCAGAATTAATAATACATAGACTTGGGGCTGGCAAGTGGCATAGTGGTTAAGGCACCGGACTCCCACATAGCCAACTACTGTTTGAGTCCTGAACCAAACTCATGACAGGTGTGTGTACATGTGTTCCCAAAATTCCTAGTGGAGAATGGAGGAGAAGGGATTGTGCCATGGTCATCCCCCTTAAGGGGGTGATTTCTCACTTTTCCTCTCTATTTTTCTTTCCAGCAAGCATATGTACTATGTTGCAAAAACCTAAAAATTAAATAATAATAATAATTATGCCAAAGTTATTACATGAAAGCATCTGAGCTGGTGGACCTTCTGTGGCTAGGTGAGCCCAAGCAGTGGATTCTTAGCAGTACTATCTGATCACCACTGATCACAGGAGTGGAAAGGGAGAAGTTCACATGACTGAACCTAATGTCCAATTGCCTGCACATATAGAGAGGTTTAAAGAACCAAATTTAATTTGGCAAGAGTTTTATTTTTGTTGTCTCCCAGTCATGTGTCTCCCTCTCTCATGTGTCATAATTTGCTGCATGCAAACATTTCCCTACCATAGAATCTCTTCCTTTCTTTCAGACTCTCCATACCCTTAGTCCTTTGATTTCTTCTAGAACATGTTTTCCTTCAAGAAAAAAAAATCAACATTTGCTTTCTCCCCCTCCCTACCTTTTTTTTTTCCCTTTCAATCTACTTTTAGCCTGACTCTTATGGGTACCACTTTACACATGCCAAAGTCACCAGGGGTCTTTTTGTTGTCAAATTCAATTTTCAAGTCTCTCTTCTTATCTGAACAGAACTCTGAGCACTGTTTCATAAATGATTCTTGAAATATATTTCCTAGTGGGCTTTTATGATGCATAGTAATACTAATTTTCCTCCTATCTTATACATGCTTTTAAAACGTCTTCAGTCACTTTCTTTTTTGTTCAAATCTTTGGATTACTCTTGTGCTGTCTTCACTTATTTATTTATTTATTTATTTATTTTTGGTTTTGTATTTTGGTTTATAACACTATGTGGGTTTTCTGGTTTAGAAATGTTAATTCCCAGTAGAAGAGTGGCTCCCTAGACTACAAGCTTACGCTGCTACCTGACCGTTTAGTGTTATCCTATGACTTAACTGATAGGCAAAGAAGAGGATTACTTGTTGACTGGGGTGATTTATTTAACCTTTGGAACAGACAGGATTCTGCTAAGGCTGGAGGATTCTTAGAATACCTCTACCAAACTCTGCTATTCCAGGGTAAATTGTATAGATGATTTAGTGTTACAATGCTTAGGCATATAAAAACTTTAACACATTTATTTGAACATACAGTAATTCACAAATTGTTTAGGACTAGACTGCAAAGGAGGAGGCATATGGAAAAAACTTTTACAAAAAAAAATTGCGTTTGATTGGTTAGAATGGAAATTCTCTAGTGAGAGGTTAGTTAGTGACTTCTGGTTGTTGTTGGCGCTTAAGGTTTGTTTTTCTAGCCTATGCACATTCACTCTAATTGAGTTTTGGTTCATTTACACAGAAATTCAGGGTGAAGGAGCTCTCTTGCTTAGTGGCCTCCAAATATACCTTTTTTTTTTTTTTTTTTTTTACGTTTTTTTTTTTTTTTTTTTTTTTAACGCTGTGACATCCTCAAAATACAAGGCTACTGATTCCTCAGAGTCAGACATTTTCAAGATGAAAGTTGTTTAAGAAAATCCATTTAAAAAATTAGTCCAACCAGAAGAACTGGCCAACAGCAAAGAGACTACAAATGCACACCAACTATAGCCCTATATCCAGATGAGGACATGACTAATGTAATAACTATGCAGTTTACTTCCATGGCTCATTATTAGTATTTAAATACGTTGACTAATTTTCTTATTTTTTCCCTGCTATTTATACAGGCATTCCTCACTTAATGACTGAATTGTTTCCAACTTAAGAGAGTTGGTCAATGAACAAAGAGCTTAATGGCAGATGTTTAGTGGTGTGTCATGGCACCATAGGATATGTACTTTTGAACAGATATTACCACACTGGAATAACGTAACTATCCATACAGAAAGCTTACCTTAGATAAGCATCAGGAAGTGCCAAGACTTACCACAAAATGATAAATAAGTCCAATGTAATTGTTTTTCCTTTATTCTGAATAGTACTATGGTTACATAATAAAGTACAAATTTATAAATGAAATATGTAGTCTTGCATGATTGTGAAAGCTTCATGTAGCGAGTTCTAACCAACTGCAGGAAGGAGACAAGACTGAGAAGGTAGGTTCCCAAGAATTAGGCAGGCTAAGAAAAGGAATTCCGTGTGCTGGAGAACTGGTCTTAAGTCTAAGTAGTCAGTAAACAGGTACATCGTTACGTGAAGAGTGGCTGTGTAAGACATTCTAGTGTTGATTAAGTCCCTAATTGGGTTTTTAAATTATGAATTTTACATAGAATTGTGACTGATCTAGTCAAAGAATGAATAGCACTCAGATGTATACACTGACGTATGGCCCATTATAGTACTCATGATTTCAAAGAACTGTAGCATTATGCTAGGCAGAGAAGACATTTTTAAAATTATGCATCCATTTAAAATGTACAATTTGACCCATTTTGACAATTATATACACCCATGAAACTATTATCATATACCTTTTCCAAAATTAAAAAAATACTCTTCATGACACTTTGCAGTACACCCCTTCCTCTGCACACAACCTGAAACAACCGTTTTTCTTATATAACTGTAACAACTTCCACAACCTGAAACAACCGTTTTTCTTATATAAATGTAACAAATACATATATATATCCTGTGAGTCTACTGTTTTCTGCTCAGTATATTAATTTTGAGAATTGTCGATGTTACTCTGTGCATCACTCATTTGTAGTTTTTATTTCTGAGTAGGATTCCATTGTCTAAATATATAACAGTTTTAAAAATCTATTTAACTATTAATCAACATTTCAGTTATTTCTTTTCTTCTTTTTTTTTGGTTATTGTAAATAAATCTCTCATCAACTTTTTGCATGTTTCTTTATGTAGACATGTGTTTTGTTAAGTACACAGGAGTAAAATGTCTTCATTATAAAGTAAGTTTATGTTGAACTTCTGAAGAAAAGTATTTTCCAGTTTTCCAAAGTGACTTTACTATTTCACATTCTCACCTGCTTTGTGTTAAGAGCTCTGTTTGTTCCATATGCTCATCAACATTTGATATAGTCCAGATTTTTTTTTCCTCGTTAAGTGGTATCTCATTGTAGTTTTCTGGTTTAAATTTGTATTCTTCTGATGACTAAAGAAGTTTATTTTTTATGTGATATTAGTCATCTTTTTTTATTTAGTGTGTTTGTTCAGGTCTTATGTCCTTTTTTTTTTTTTTTTGAGAGGTTTTTGCTATAGGGCGCATGCACTCGCCAGAAAGACAGAGAGAGACAGAGAGACAGAGAGACAGAAAGCACCCTCCCACCACCACCACCCCCCCACTCCCCGAGGATGACCATGCTGCAATCCCTTCTCCTCCATTCTCCTCCTAGGATCTTGGTCATGCACTCACATGTGCCTGGTGTGAGTTTAAACCACTGGGTCTATGACTTGAACCATGGTCGAGTACATGGGAGTCCAGCAACATAGCCGTTACACCAACTGCTGGTCCTGCCTTTTTGTGTATTTCTTATTCAGTAGTTAGTACTCTTTATATATTTAAAAGTTCTTTGTCAGATATACTATTATCATATACCTGTTACCAAAAATATTTTTGGTATAAATATTGTTCCCCATTCTATGCCATCCACATTGGCTTTCTTAACTATGTCTTTTGAATGACAAAGGTTTTAAATGATTATAAAAATCCAATTCATCATTTTTTCTTTTACTGTTACTTCTTTTTGTTTCCTAAGGACTCAAAATATTTGTCTATTCCAAAATTGTCAAGATATTTTCTAATTTTTTTTCTTTAAGAAATTTAATAGTTTTATCTTTTGTTGTTAGGTATAAGATTCATTTTGCTTTATACTTTATGTTATGAAGGATAATTTGATCTTCATGTTTATTTACCCATACCTAAATCCAGAACTGACAGTGATATTTACAGAGAAACAAAACCTCTTATTGAATTATTTTTAAATCTTTGTTAAAATAACTTACTAGATATGCATGTGTCTATATCCGAGCCTTTTACTCAGTTTCAATGATATTTATCTTCTTTTTTCATCATTACCACACTTTCTTGATTAGCCTCATTTTAAAATATTATTCAAATTAAGTAGTTTAAATTATCTCCATCCAATTTTACACTTTCAAAAATTTCTTTAGCTAATCTTACTAACATATTTTTATGAACTTTATAATCAACTTATCAGTTTCTAATATTAATAAAAAGTGAACTGGAATTTTGGGTGACACTGAATTGAACCTCCAGATCAATTTTTTTTTTTTTTTTTTTTTTGGAGAGGTTTTTCTCTATAGGGCGTGTGCGCTCGCCAGACAGAAAGAGAGAGACAGAGAGACAGAAAGCGAGAAATCACCCCCCACGGGGGAGGGTCACGCCGCAGTCCCTTCTCCATTCTCCTCTCGGGATCTTGGGCACGCACGCACACGCACCCGGCATGAATTTTAAGCCACCGGGTCTGGGACGCAAACCGCGGTCGACTACGTGGGAGTCCAGCGACATAGCCATTATGCTAACTGCTGGTTCCCAACCTCCAGATCAATTTTAAAAGATGTGACATTTTTACAATATCGAGTCCTTCCAATACATAAACATAATTTATGTATCTCCATTAAGTTAAGTGTTTTTTATAAATTTTCTCTCAGCAATATTCTTAGTTTTCAGTGACCAATTCTAGCATGGTACTTGTTAAATTTATTTCTAAATATTTTATGGCTTTTAAAATACTATTTTAAATTACATTATTCTATGCTTTTAAAATTTTTGCCTTCCAATATCATGCTTCTAATATACTAAGTATAATTGATTTTTTATATTAACAATGTATCCTATGACATTACATATTCACTTATTAATTAAAATATATTTTTATATTCCTAACCCAATGCTGAACAGCCTCATTGCAACTCTATAAGAATACTCTTAAGTGCATTCTGTATATTATCCTTTACTGACTACCAGACATTTCACATAGCATTGGAGATATCAAAGGAACTCTTGATTTTAATAGAGTAACATATATGAATTGGTTATATAAAGAAGTTATTATAAGAAAGACTGATTACAGTTAACAAATACAGTCTATTTAGTGATTTAATATCATACCATAGTATGAATGATGTTTCATTACTCGAGGAGCACATCAAACCACTCCAAAACTTACCAGCTTCAAACAATATTCATTTAGTTCATGGATGTATAATCTGGTAGGATTTGTCACAGATCTCTCCACATCACTCAGCTTCAGCTAGTGGTGGATCACCAGAAGGATCCCTCGGTCTCATGTTTAGTGTCTGAGCTAGAAACTACCAGGGACTAGAACAATTGGAGCTGTCATATCTTTTTTTCTCTATTTAATCTCTGCTTATGTTCTCTCCAGCCTGTACATGTTAGCACAGAGAGACTCCCTACTTATATCCTTAAAATGCATGCACAATGCCAGTGAGAGTCAGGAAAAAGTTGTACCGTTCTTTTGGGGTTTTTTTGACCCTGCCTTACAAGTCATGCAAGGTTTCTTTTATCATAATTTAGCTTCCTGGGTGAGAAATTATGTCCCACCTCACAATGAAAGAATGTCACAGTCACATTATAAGAAGAATATGTAAATTGGGGTATTGTGTTTGGAAAATGCATACCTGTATGTATGTTACAGATACATAGAGAAATACTTGAAGTCTAAAACGTTGTCTAGGGTGGAGTCTGGAATCCACTAGAGGAACCACCTAGGGTTTTCTCCTGGAGTCTCTGTCTATAGCGTACTTTCCATTTTACATGCTGCCTCCCGAATAAAAACATTTGGAATACAGATTTAATGTCATCTGTATGCCTTATGCCACACTCTTGTTTCTATGTTTTAAGACTGGTACATTTGTCCTATACAACCCTCTTTGATGACGAAAATGTTCTCTATGCCATCCATTACAGTAGCCAGTAGCCACAAGTGACTACTAAAGACTTAAAATGTGACTATTGCAACTGTGGAACTAAAAAATTATTTTTATTTAATATTGATTACTTTAAATATTATTTAAATATCTGCATATGACAAGTGGGTAAAATTGTACACTGCATAGGCATTCTTTATTATTTTTTTTTGGGGGGGAGAGGTTTTTGCTATAGGACCCATGCACTTGCCAGAAAGACAGAGAGAGATAGAGAGATAGAAAGCAAGAAATCGACAGAGACACGAGACAGAAAGCATGAAATCCCCCCCCCAGGGGGCATGGTCACGCCGCAATCCCTTCTCCTCCATTCTCCTCTCAGGATCTTGGTCACGTGAATTTAAGCCACCAGGTCCAGGACTCGAACCGCGGTTGACTACATGGAATTCAGTGACATAGCCATTATGCTAACTGCTGGTCCCCTGCATAGGCATTCTGAGAGACTCCAAAGTTCTCAGGGTCATCATTTTGAATCCTTCTAATGTCACGGTGTTGTAAATGTTATGGTACTCCTCTGAAGTAAGAAAATGTAAGCTAGAAAGAAATAATTTCTATTTAAGATATACTTTGTAATCTGAAAAAGTTATTTTTAAACAAAGACAATGCAAATATTGAGAATTTCTATGTCCATCATTTGGCATTAATGTGAAGAAACACTTTCATCAGGACATCTGCTTAACTGGCACTATTTTTTGAAATGTGACACTTTAAAACTGCACATATTCCAAGAAGCTGAAAAACCACACACACACACACACACACACACACACACAAACAAAATGAAGACTGTATTAGAATCTTCTGTACTATTGCTGATATGTAAATGTTGTTTTTTAAAGAATTATTTTATTTAACTTTATTTCTTTACTTATTTTAATTTGAACACAGAGAGAAAGAGAGAGAGTGAGAGAGAGAGGGAGGGAGAGAGGGAGAGAGGAGGAAGAGAGAGAGCAAAGGAAAGTGAGAAAGAAAGCAAGCTACCAGGTTCAGGACTTGAACTGTGGTCGGCCATATGGGAGTCCAGTGCCCTTAACCACCATGCCACCTGTTGACCCCATGATATTTAAATGTTGTTAAAATCACCCCTTCAAAACTTTTTAAGTAATTGCATTGTTCAGTCTACAGGTTTTGCATAACTTACTGGATCTGAGAAGTTGGTTTTAGAGGCAACGCAGTTTTAAGCATTGTTCCCTTTAGCTTACCTTCCCTAAACAAGATGATGAATAACCCCTTTATGGACCTTTAACAACACAGTGATTTATACAGATCCTTTCTATTAAATAGCCTTAACTTGGATTTTTAATCAAAATAAAAAACATTTTGGCTGAATATTTTTTGACAGAATGCTAGAAGTTTATCTATATATTGTATCAATCCTTGTACATACATGAGAGAGACATCATTTTTTATACTACTTTAACAAATATGAAGATACTTGGTTAAAAGGTCAAACATTGGGTTAAGAATAACTTAAAAGAGATCTGCATGCTCTCTTTCACACAGTGACAGTCTCTTTTGTGGTCCATATAATCTGATCCATACCCTCTATTATGCATCTTATTTTCAATTCATGATTTCTTTTTACACTTTTTAGATAAAAGACAAAACTTGGCAGGCAAGATGACAAAGAGTAATTAAGTTTCTGTTTGTTATGAGTTGTAAAT
>NW_006159759.1:4650770-4665606 GCF_000334495.1 Tupaia belangeri chinensis
CTGCTGATTAGCAGTGAGCAATATTTGAAAGGTTGACTGTTAGTTTGATGTTTGTTTGCTACACTTAAGATGAGAATAAGTTTCCTCCATGTGTGTCTAAGCCCCCATTCTTACAGAAGGAAGAGAGATTCAGGGAGCATCCATAAATCTGAACATCCAAACCTGAAATTCTCTGCCGTTTTCCTTTAATTGTTTTCCTTGTGGGAGTAGAAATGACATACATATGAAGGTCTAGACACTCAAGTGCCTAATGTTCTAGAGCACAGAGCTGTAAGCACGGAGGGAGTCTCAAAGCCTTAGAGCTCACAGTTGGTGGTGTCCCCTGCTCAATGCAGAGGAGAAAGGGCATAGAAAAATCAAGTGATAAATTTCCCAGGTGGGGCAAAGTTGGTGGGCTACATATGTGTTTCTGTATTCGTATCACACAGTTCGTAAAACTAAATCAATATTGTATTAATTACATGAATAAATTTTAAATCCAGTTCTGCTATCAACTCACTAACATGAGACAATTCACCTTTAAGCCTTTTTATTCCAGCTTTGTAAAGAAAGAAAAATACAAATGCCTACATCACTGGCTTTTCTCAAGGGATAACTAGGTAGTGCAATTGCAATCACCTGTTACTCTAGAGTAGCACTTCTCAAACTTTAGTGATCACCTGGAGAACTTGTAAAAGCACAGCTTTCAGGCTTCATATGAGCCAAAGGCTGAAAACAACTTCCTTGTTCTCCTTCTAGCTAAAAAAGGTAACAATTCCCCCCTCTCCCATAACAGACACAAAATTCAGTATGCAATTTTCATTAAGAATAGTAACAAAATATATTCTGTAGATGTATATAATTTTTCTATATTGGGACACAGACAAATGCTTTATAATATCAGTGTAGGTAGTTACATACATGCATAGTTACATAGCCATTAAGATATCATTTGATGAAAAGTCTCAAGTCTACAATACATAGCTGTTGATTTTTAAATAGGGAAGCAAAATTGTTTTCCTTGCCTCTGAAAGGAACCAACCCTGCCAGCATCTTGATTTGGGACCTCTGCTCTGCTGAACTGTGAGAGAAAAAAATGTTTCTCCAAGTTTGTTGTAATTCATTAGGGCAGGCTTAGGAAATTAAGATATCATAGTAAGTCTAAAAATGGACATGTACATGTAAAAAGGTAGCTTTACGGTGTTTAGCCTGTAGTTTATTTTAATTTTCAAGTAGTCTGTTATATGCAGAGATTTTCAACAATGTTTTTGAACCTGTTAGCAATGTGTTTTTGGAAACCGGAGAGACCTTCTCCTTCTCTGTGTTTAGCTTCCTTTATCACGGCTTTCTGAACCACTTTGGGTGACTCATTTTCCACTTTGTTTTTTTTTTTTTGGAGAGATTTTCGCTATAGGGCGCGTGCGCTCACCAGACAGACAGAGAGAGATATAGAGACAGAAAGCAAGAAATCACCTCCCAGGGGGGATGGTCATGCCACAATCCCTTCTCCTCCATTCTCCTCTCGGGATCTTGGGCACGCACACACATGCGCCAGGCGTGAGTTTTAAGCCACCGGGTCCGGGACGCGAACCGTAGTCGACTACGTGGGAATCCAGCGACATAGCCATTACGCTAACTGCTAGTTCCCTCATTTTCCACTTTGACTTTCTACTCCTTATGTATCTTTGCTGCTACTACTTCTTCCAGCAGCAAGTCGTCTGTGCATGTTCTTTTTTTCCTCTTCCATGCTCAACATAGAATGTTTAATCTTAAATAGCTCACACGCTGGTGCTTAGTAACTCGTGATTTCTGTCTCTGCCTAAGTGTGAAAACAAATCTGCAGGCAGACTTTGGTAGCTAGAGTAGGCTTCTTTTTTTTTTTTTTTTTTTTTAACAATCAACCAACAAAATTGTATAGATGTAGATAAGTGTGTATCTTCTATATTCTAAAACAGTTTCACAGTGTGCCTGCTTTGACTTTATTGTTGCGATTTTCTGCTTTTCAAAGGCCAAGTAAAAAAAATTAGATCCTTAGCACAGCTGCTCTACATGCAAAAGAATAAAATATAGGTAGTTTTAACATATGCTTATCGACATGGTGCTAGTTCAATTTGAGCTACAAAATAGGCAATATAAGTCTCACCTGCACTATTAAATAGCAGTTACTGAAGACTTTAGGGTCACAGCAAAATTTTCTATCCTGATGAACTGTCAATTCAGAGTCCCATCTGTATCCATCAGAAATTTGTGAATTATGCTATTTTAATTAGTATATAAATAATTCATGAAAGACCATTGCTTACCAATACGTTCATTCCTTAAAGGAATGAAGAAAATTTGAAGACAAAGGCAAATGATAAATCTAAAGCCATAGTAATTCTCTTTTAAAATAGGTATTGAAAAATATAGTATACTCTGGATTTAATTTTCATTCAACTTTATGATTTTTTTGAAAAAAACACATTTTTTTGGAGAGTTTTTTGCTATAGGGCACATGTGCTCACCAGAAAGACAGAGACAGAGAAACAGAAAGTGAGAAATCACCTCCCGGGGGGATGGCCACGCCACAATCCCTTCTCCATTCTCCTCTCAGGATCACCAGGTCTAGCACTCGAACCACAGTTGACTACAAGGGAGTCCAGCAACAAGCCATCACACTAACTGCTGGTCCCTAACTTTATGATTATTAAGAGTGATTAGTTAGTATATTTTCCTGAATTATAGAAAAAAATGAAGCTTATCAAAAGTCACATCATGTTTTCTGGGCATATGAACACTATCATTCCAAGATCTCAAACCCACAAAGATCACACTTTATTCATTCAGTAGTGTATCCTTTCACTTTACTCTGAAGAAAATAAATCTTTGGCTTGGCGTATGTGACACAGTACACGAAATACCCAAATGCAGTTCTGTAAGCCACATGGCTGGCTATGGGATCACATCCCCAGATGGCTTGAAAACATGCTGGACATAGAAGGGCACCCAGATCCTGAGCTGCTGGAGGACTAGGAGATAGCCTAGCATGAGGAGACCTGTTGAGGGTGCTTTCCCTCTCACTCGCTCTCTTACACATATATACACACATGCTCTATTCATACAATCTCACTATTTAGAAGTAAGGTACTGTAGGAGCTTCCAATGAGTTGAACATGGCACTGGTGATGCCTCGGGACTAGTATAGAAATTGTTAAATGTTTGTTTTGCTTACAGATTGTTTTTGGTTTTTAGAACTTGCATTATGATTTTTCAAAATGTAGCTATGGACAGTTTTCACATAATATTTAGGAGATCTTCTTTCTCTTGACAAATCTAGATATCCTAGATACTGAGGGTCAAGTTCCTGTTTATCCATTAGATATGCACTGTTGTTTTACTCTTAGTACAATCACTCCTGTGAGCATAATTACTATCACTTGTAAGAATAGTTGGGGAACAAATACATTTTGACTTTGTAATGTTTCAACTTGGTTGGATTGAATTCTACTCCTCACAATCCTCTTTCCTATATTTTCTCATTAGGTCAGGCTCTCCCACAGGGAGACAGGGTTTGCACAAAAGCAGAAGCAGCCACTTTGTAGGTGACTTGGGTTTAAGATGATCTAATGGCTCATCTCCTTGATGTGAAGCAACAGCTTAGCACACTTGTTCCATCTTTTGTTGGATCCTTTTTTAACCTCTTGAACTCCTGGGCCAGGTGTGTTTTAGTTTTGTGACATAGGGTCCCAACTTGCATAGAAAATCATCATCAGTAAGGTCAGAGTAGCAAGACCTGATACAGGTTATCCTGTTAGCTCTGGCTTATACTTATGGATCCCTATTTGTTCTTCTCCCCACCTACATTCATTTTCTCCTGTACCGTGGAGTTTACATTAGAATATCACACTAGGATTCGCATAAGATATTTCAATAGTTTACACAATTGCTATTCAGGTGAGAAGATAGCCTTACAGAGACTGATTGATGAGTGATTAATGAGCTTCCACAATTGAGTTAAATTAAATCTTTCCCCCCTTTCTCTATTACCTCTATATTCATGTAAGATATTTCAATAGTTTACACAATTGTTATTCAGATTTGTTCTGTGAAAACTGATAACTATTCACAAACTGGTACTGTTCCATGTGGAACTATATTATGTGTTTATAATAATAATTTGAACATTTAGAAGTTTATATTCATATTTTATATTTGTTTCTCTATGTTTTGCAGTTTTATTTTTTCTGAGAATTTTGTTAAATTTTCTTAATTTGCCATAGAGCATTTTATATTTGTTTCTCTATGTTTTGCAGTTTTATTTTTTCTGAGAATTTTGTTAAATTTTCTTAATTTGCCATAGAGCATTTGTGTTTGCCAGAAAAGACAGAGAGAGAGGGAAAGTGAGAAAACACCCCCTGGGGGGATGGCCATGCTGTGCTCTCTCCCCTCCTATTTTTCTCCTGGGATTTTAGGCATGCACACACACACACACACACGAGCCCGGCATGTTTTTCTACTCAAACTGCACAGTCAGCCATGTAGTATCCAGTCTCCCTTACCACTATGCCCTGGCTAGTCCTGGGAATACTGTTTTTATAGTTTATAAGATACTTATAATTTGGAAATGTACTAAAGGGCAGTGACTGAGAAACAAGCTGGTTGTTCACCATAAATAGCATGGCAAGACCTGATCTAAGCAGCTTGTCTCACACTTGTAGGCATTTATCTCTGCTCCAATAGAAAAGATACAATGTACGATAAATCTGATAAAAGGCAACATGTAATAAGAGACATCTGAGTAACAGAGGTCTCTGTCTCTATATCATAGAATGTTTCATGGAATGGTCATGATTTGAGCTGGTAGTATTTAAATAGACAACTATAAAGGCCAAGTAAACTTTCTCAGTTTATAATTTCAAGTTGTATTTGTTTCAGTTATGATGGTCATTTCTTTGCATGTGATTTATTTTTCTGTTTCTGTCTTGAACACAAGTTCTTAAACATGAGTTCTTTTGATAATGATGGAGTATAGTTCGGTGTTACTCTGGAGTACCTTCTGAGTAAGTCTGTGACACTGAGAATATTTCATTACAATTAGCTAAAGTTGCTCTAATCTATACAAAGGATGACAATGAGGACTTACCTCTATAGATAGCTCCATTTCCTCAAGAGCATCTGTTTAGATTTTTTTCCAGTTATGAAGCACATCCAGGGACAGATATATGTCTGTCATACACTTGAGGAAAAGGAGTGGTGGTACATGTAGTTACTATTTACTATCTCTGATATCCTTGGACCCTGTATTATAGATGAGTCTCTAATAACTTCTTGACTGCCTAAGTCTCAGCATCCTTCTGAGGTTTTCCAAACAATAGTTTGCCATGCCTTCTTTGAATCAGTGTTTAGCATCCATGTCTAGAAAAAAGTTACTGATGGAAAAAAGTAGATGATGATCTATGGTTATTTTATCATTTGAAATCAAAGGGCTCATCCAGACGATCTCTTGATCTACTTTATAAGATGCGTGATTGATTATGTTAGTCAGCGATGATTCCAAAGCACCTAAGCTTCGTCTAAATACAACTAGATAAATATTAGGAATTTCTGTTCATAAAGTTAGAGGCAAAGTAAGACAGGGAGTGAACTTGTAGTATATTTGAATAAAGTAAAAAACTGTTTAGGTACTCCCGAGCCAAGTAGTTGCTTAGGATTTGGCGAAGCTAAAAGCACATTCAGAGTTCGAATGGGATGTGAGCATATATTGTGTGACACTTTGTGAAACGTAGTGGCCATCAGGTACTTTGTTCAGTTCACCATCATTTCTTTTCATTAAATCTCCCTCTTCCGTGTCATGGGACTGTCAGTTACAGACCTAACTAAACTTCCGCAAGGCTGGATGTGGAATTGAAGCTGGGCTAGTAAGAGTCCTCCAGGGAAAACTTGCTGGAGTGATCCGAAAAATCAATGAATAAATAAAAGCATTCCCTTTTCTTTTCTTTATTATTCTTACATTTTCTTTTATGAAAATTGCCGGAGAGTGAATGCATTTACCAAAAACAGAGAGAGAGTGAGAGACAGAGAGACAGAGAGAGAGAGAAAGCCTTCCCCACCCCAGGGCATGATGATACCGCAACCCTTTTTCCCTCCATTTCTCCATTCCTTAAGGGCTAGGGACATGTAAGCACACACACAGAGTCAGTCACATGGGATCCAGCTCCTATTACAGCACTTAACCACCATGCTATGAAACCAGCCCAGAGCATATGCTTTTCTGTGTCATTTCTGGTTTTGATGACAATGTAAAGGTTTGCATTCACACACAGAACTTATAGTTAAGAATAAAGCTGAAAGAGAAAATATCAGAGCCAAGAAAAGGAGAAAAATATTCTTTAAAGACATATATATAGCCATACTTAAGTTGGGTTATGTAAGCTAATAAATTTCCTGTTTCTGTCAAGCTAAGTTTTGTATTCCTGTGGTTTAAAATGCAGTGTCCCAACATGATATATATTCCAGAGTCTTATGTTTGTGCTAAAGTGTTAGAGCAGTACAATAGATTCTAATAGAGAAACTTGTAAAAGATTAGGAATCCAGGGCAGCCATTGGTGTGGCAGTAACACCGTGCTCTGAGAGGCCGGACCCGCATGGTAAGATCCTGAGTTCATGTCATGAGGCTTCTCTGCATGTATTGGGCATGTGTACATGTGACTGTATTGACTGAGGTTGGGGATCAATTGTGGTGTGAAGACTCTGTCTTTCTCCTCTCCTAAAACATTAAAAAAAAAAATCAATATTTCTGAAGAAAACACTCAGGGGGCCAGCAGATGACATGGTTAAGGTGCTGAACTCCTGCATGGCTGACAGTAGTTCAAGTCTCTGTCCTGGCTGCTTGAAATTCAGGCTGGGTATGTGAGCACATGTGCCCAAAATCCCAGGAGGAGAATGGAGGAGGAGGGATTATCATGTAGCCATTGCCCGGGAGGATGATTTCTTGCTTTCCCTCTCATTGTTTTTCTCTCTCTTTCCAGAAAGTGTTTGTGCCCTATGGCAAAAACTTTAAAAAAATATATTTAAAATTTTAAAACAATTTGTATACACATTGCTAAAAGAAAACAAATGGGCCATTCAATAGAGTAGAGTTTTAGCTGAGCAAATATTAACACTATTTAAATTGGTCAGTTGCCCTGGACTTCTGGACAATTCTAGGTAGCCTTGTGGTGGTCAAATTTTATTTAAGTTCCAGAAAAGGAAAGTGACATGTACAGGAATGGGAATGTGAAAGTGAAGAAATGAGCTAGGGAAACAATTCGGGTTGCTTACATTCTGAAGGTTGTCTGCATTAACACAGTTTAAAATGTGGGATGCCTGTGATTGACTGGAAGTTTGACTGCTTCAATTGACTGTAACCTAGTAAGGGAGAAAAAAAAGAAAAAAAAAAATGAGGTCATGGTTTGTTTACATAAACCAAGCAGGTGTATAGAGGCTTTTTCCATATTCTTTAACAATATAAATAAAACATATCCCATGTAATTCAAAGTACTTAGTTGGAATTTCATTAACTCTAGACTAATAGTCAATGTCATAGAAAGAAAATGAATTTTAATTAACATCAGGAGTGTAGTCTTTGACCAGAGAAATAATTAGTAGAAGAAATCAAAACCAAAACAGAGTAAAGGAAAAGCTGGTACCATCGTTAGATATTAGATAAACTTTATAGGTTATCCTGGAGGGTCATACCTTCAAAAGTTTCCAGATGGGCCATGGATATAGTCTTCTTTGAGGTCATATTGACTCCAGAATGAAGCTACATACATAGGATTCACTCTATGGCCAATAATATCTTTGAGATACACTAAAGATAGTTCAAATCTCTGTCCAGAAATTCATGATTTTGCTTTTCTCACTGTCCATTAAACCCAAGTTGGAATATAATAGTTTTGAGTTCAATAGTAGAGATATTTCTCTACCATATTTCAAACTTAAAGTTTATTGTAATTTCCTAGAAGTTTCTTAGTGTCTTCTAAGACATCTGCTTATTATTGTTGCCATTATTCTACAAGAAGCACTTAGAAAGGTAGCACCACCTTAGAAATCATTTTGACCTCCATGTGATATTTCATAGAGAGTAACTTAAACTCAGGTGCTGCCCTAGCCTTTGATCCTATTCTGTTGTCTACAGCAGAAGTTATCTTACTATCATTTTAACATAATTTACCTGCTCTACCTAAAGACTATGCCCTGACATTGACTTCTTTCTTAGCGAAAAGTTCAGCTTCAATGGTCATGTTTTCGTATTTATTTGTGTTTAAATTGATGCTCCCTGACTAGTGTCTTTGCTTATGGTCTGGCCCTGATTTACTGCCTTCTTTTGACCTCTGCAATAGGTTACATCTCTATCTCCTAATTCCTTTTGTTTCTGATTGCTACTGCCTGCTGGGATCTATGCCTGGACCAACTTTTTCATACATAGATTTGGTTTTAAGCTCTCAGTTATCCTTATTCATGTTGTGTTTGTAATTTAAACTGCCTATGGGCTCAGTGTGATATTATGTTTTTGTAGGCAGGAAATTCATACTTTTATTAGAATGCCAGTTGTATGGTCCATCATGGTAGTAAACCACCCTGCTAGGAAAATAATACGGTCTAATATCCGAACTTTTTAAATTAAATCTATTTTTGCCATGGTGTTTGCATCATCTTTAAATCGAAAAGTATATATCGGATGGTCATTTCAGTTCTGGCAAGAGAAGCAATAGTGGTGCAACTAGATATTGCTCTTGGAATTTCCTTATATAATGAGGAAAAGTGAGCTGGACAGTCACTTTCTATAAGCAATAATACAGGTCAGTTTATCTAGGCCATTTGGCATGTGAGTTCTTCAAGACTCTTTGAACTTCATGGTCCTGCAACTTAAATTTAACATGGCTGAGAATTTTAAATCAATTGACATGATAATTCAAATCAAGACCTTTGTAATAATAATCTTTCCTGATTTGAAGAAGTCTTAGTTATGTCCTCTTAAAAGCAACCTTTTAAGTTCATATTTAATTAATTAATTTATTTATTTATTTATTTTGAGAGATTTTTTGCTACTGGGCACGTGCACTCACTAGAGAGACAGAGAGAGACAGAGAGCAAGAAATCATCCCCCAGGGGAGATGGCCAAGCCACAATCTCTTCTCCTCCATTCTCCTCTTGGGATCTTGGGCACACATGCACACACGCCAGGTGTGAGTTTAAGCCACCGGGTCCAGGACTTGAACCGCAGTCGACTACATGGGAATTCAGCCACATAGCCATTATGCTAACTGCTGGTCCCAGTTCATATTTTAAAAAACACAATTTATATTCTTGTAGACACACCGAAATAGCTACACACATGATTAAATGATAGCCACACACAACACAGTTTCACAAGCTCATAGATATCCAAATATATTTATTACAAACTACTACTTAGGTTTTGTTGCCAAAGTTTGTCTCTTCTGGATTTGGGTCAATTGTTGTACTATTTCTCTGTATCAAAGCAGATGTAACTGGAGAAAAGGAAATGGGCTTTCACAAGAAGAGAAATAAGAGGCTGGCAAGTGGCATGGTACTTAAGGGTGCTGGGCTCCCACATGGCCAACCACAGTTTGAGTCCTGAACCTGATGGCTGCTTTTCTCATTTTCCCTCTCTTTTTCTCTCTCTCATTCAGTCCATATCTGGTCAAATTAAAATAAGTAAATAAATAAATGAAGTTAAAAAAAAAAGAGAGAGAAATAAAAGCTGAGGTCCACACTTCCCCATTATTCCACAGCAAAGGAGTCTAGGGGAGGGTGTTGATAGGCCAGTAGTGTGAATCTGCATGCCACTGAAGAAATTTGGGCCTTTTGCTTTTCTTCCTTTGCATGAGAATACAGACTTCTCAGCTTTATAATGCAAGTATTTTCTTATCAGTCTGGGTTTAATAGGTTAGATGTCTGTAGGAATTACCTACTGTAGAAACTACCTGCCAAGCATCTAGAGACTTTCAAGCATACAGGTTTTTGCAATGCCTTTTTCTGGGATAGGCCTGTGGGTAGTGGGGACACCCTAATACAGAGTGAAAGTGAGCTTAAATACAGCCTTTCCTGCCACTAAGAGGGAAAGTCTTTTTGTCCTTTAGATGTCTGTTTGGGCAACCCAGGGAGACTGCCTAGAATTATCCTTAGATAGTTCTGATAATTGCTTCTCAAATTCCCAAGCAAGGCATATCATTATTTAATTATGATGGTCATGATGATTCCAGCTTGTACGGAAGGCTCACAGTGCTATTGGAATGGTCTTTTCTGTAGTAATATGTTATAGATTAGAATCATGATATAACAAGGATGTCTTTGATTCTACTGATAATTAACTTGGTGCAGTGGTAGCAAACTGACCTGTAGTGCTGGAAAGTCACAGGGCCGACTGTGGGTTTGGTCCCTGATAGTAGGCATGAAAACATATCCCGGGGCATGCACAAGTGCTGAAGATCCTGAGGGGCAACAGGACCCAAGAAAGGGGATTACAGCATGAGGAGACTCTGTTGAGGGTTCCCCTCTTTCTCTCTTTCTCTATGGTTTGTGCTCACATACTCTCTTTCATGAATAAACAAGTAAACTTCAAAGTAAACATAAGCTAACATTAAATTGGCTGCTCATTTAAAGCCAACTGAAGTGTTTTGAAGTTGAGAATTTCTTTAGAGTGAACTTTCTAGTCTGAGTTTAAAAATCACAAAGGCATTTTTTTTTGCAAACATGAATGGTATCTCATTGTGGTTTTGATTTGCATCTCCCTGATGATAAGGGATGTCAGCATTTTTTTTTGTGTGTGCCTTTTGCTGTTTATATGTCTTCCTTAGAAAGTTGTCTGTTCAGGGACCAGCAGTTGGCATAATGGCTATGTTGCTGGACTCCCATGTAGTCAATTGTGGTTCGAGTCCCAGACTCGGTGGTTTAAACTCACACCGGGCATGTGTGCATGTGTGCCCAAGATTCCAAGGGGAAAATGGAGGAGAAGGGATTGTGGGGTGGCCATCCACCCTAGGGGATGACTTCTCGTTTTGTCTTTCCTTTGTCTTTCTGGCGAGCATATGCACCTATAGCAAAACAGCTCTCAGAAAAAATAATAAAATAAAATAAAAAGAAAGAAAGAAAGAAAAGAAAGTTGTCTGTTCATCTCATTTGCTCACCTTGAAATTAGGTTATTTTTTTTTTTTACAAGTAAACTTTTTGAGTTTCCTGTATACTCTGGTTATTGTCCCCTATCTGAGGTATAGTTTGCAAACATATTCATTGATTCCAAAGATTGTTGATTGACTCCAATGATTCTTTAGCTGTGTAGAAGTTTTTTAACCTGATGTCATCCCACCTGTCTATTTTTGGGATTATTACTTACGCTTGGGTGGGGTCTTATTTAAGAAGTCTTTACATACTCAGATGTTTTCATGAGTTTCCCCTGTTATCTACTACTAGTTTTATAGTTTGAGATCTTAGGTTTAAAATTTTGATTCATTTTGAGTTGATTTTGTTAATGGTGAGAGATAGGGGTCCAGTTTCATCTTTTAGCAGGTAGATACTGAGTTTTTCCAGCACTATTTTCTATAGAAATTTTCCTTGCCCCACTGAATTGACTGATGCCCTTTGTCAAGAATCAGTTCGCCGTATATATGGGGGTTTATTTCTGGGGTTTCTATTCTCTTCCATAGGTCACATGCCTGTTTTTGTGCCAATACTATACTGTTTTGATTATCATGGTTTTGTAATATATTTTGAAATCAGGAAACGAGATTCCTCCTACTCTACTCTTCTTGTGCAGTATTGCTTAGGCAGTATGGGGTCTTTTTTTAATTCCAGACAAATCATTATGATTGTTTTTTCTAAATCTGTGAATAATATCTCTGGTAATTTGACTGGTATTGGATTAAATTTATAGATGAATTTGAGTAGGATTGACTTGTTAATTCTTCCAATCCAGAAACATGGGATATTTTCCCACTACTTTGTGTCATTTTCTATTTCTTTTCTCAGTTTTTCATAGTTTTCCTTGTAGAGGTCTTTGACTTCTTTGGTCAGGTTTTTTCCTAGATATCTTTATATTTTTCTGGTTATTTTAAATAGGATTGCTTTCTTCTATTCTACCTTAGTCTGCTCCTTGTTTGTGTATAGAGATGCTATAGATATTTGTATGTTTATTTTTTACTGTGTCACTTTACTGTATTCATTTATCCCTACCAGAAGCATTTTTGTGGATTTTTTGTGTTTTCTATGTATACAATAATGTCAACTGCAAATAGAGATAATTTCACTTTTTCCTTCACTATTTGAATGCCTTTATATTTTATTCTTTTGGCTGATTGCATTGGCTAGGACTTCCAGTATTATATTGAAAAGAAGGGGAAAACGTAAGCTGCCTTGTCTTATTCAGCTTTTATTTGAAAAGCTTTCAGCTTTTCCCCATTTGGTATGACATTAGCAGTGGATTTTAATATATGGGTTTTATTGTGTTGACAAATGTCTCTTCTATGCCAATTTTGCTAGGAGTCTTAATGCTAAAAGGGATGTTGTATTTTATCAAATGCTTTTTCTGCATCGAGTGATATAATCGTATGGATTTTATCTTTTTGTCTGCTAATACAGTGTATTATATTTATGGTTTTGCATATGTTGAACCATCCTTGCATCCCTGGAATAAAGCCTACCTGTTGGATACAATTTGCTATTTATCTTGAGAATTTTTGTGTCTGTATTCATCAGAGATAATGGTCTGTAGTTTTTTTGTTTGTTTGTGTTTTTGTTATGTCCTTGTCTTTTTTGGGGCATGAGGGTAATGACTTCATAAAATGAATTTGGGATGGTTCCTTCCTTTTGGATCTTTAGAAATAGTTTGAGTAGAATGGGGTTTGCTCTTTAAATGTTTTGTAGAATTCAGAAGTGAAGACATCAGGGTCTGGGTTCTCTTTCTTGGGAGGTTATTTATTACTAAATCCATTTAATTTCTTGTTATTGATCAGGTCTTCTGTATCTTCCTGATTCAATTTTGGTAGATTATATGTGTCTAGAAATTTGTCCATCTCATCCAAGTTTTTGTGCTAGTTGCCATCTGTAAAGTCGCTTATGGTAGTCTCTAACGATCTTTTATATTTCTGATGAAATGTTGCCTATTTCATCATGAGTTTGATTTATCTGGTTCCTTACTCTGTTATTCTTAATTGTCTACCTAACAGTGTGTCAATTCTGTTTATCTTTTCAAAGAACCAGCTTGTTGTTCATTTTCTGTATAGTTATAATTTATTCTCTATTTCATTTATTTCTCCTCGAGTCTTTTTTATTTTCTCCTAGCATTTTATTGGATTTGTTGCTGCTGTTGTTGTTTTTCCATCTCCCTGATGTGTGTTGCTAGGTTGTCTATTTGCCACCTTTCATTCTTTTTCTTATGTGCACTAATTTCTGTGAATTTCTCTCTTTGACTGATTCTGCAGTGTCTCATAGGTTATGGAAACTCATATCCTCATTATCATTGGTTTCAATTAATCTTTTGATTTCAGCCTTAATTTCTGTGAAGTCATTCAGGAGTATGTTGTCTGATATACATGGATGCAATAGCAGTATTAATTAGTTCACTGTATGCTTACCAGATGCTTCAGGTATGTGCCAGACATTGTGAAGAACAGTGAGAAATCAAGAACACATTTCTTACGTTAAATATTATCAAACTTCTAAATAGCCTCAATTTGGGATACACAGATCTATGTTGTGGTTTCAGTATTTTGAAAAAGATTAGTCACATTTTGAAAAAGATCAATCGCAAAATTTCACTTAACTTTTACTTTTATTAAAGTCACTGCCTTTCAATAAAAAGTTGATTTTAGAGCTGAATGAAAGTCACACTTATCTTAACTGACTAATTTTTTCATGATTCTTGATTTTACCCAAAGCAGATATATTTCAGCTTAATACAGTGTTTGAAGAATTATATTGAAGTTTTGTTTAAAAAAGCCTTCTATGAATTTTTATTATACTACCTATGACTATGCAAATATAAAGCCCTGCCAATATTCAAATGTTCAACTAGAGGATTAACAGATATAAAATAATAAATTCTGAACAAAAACATTTCATAGAAAGCAACTAGACACATAAAAACCTATGAATAATACATCAAATTGCAATATGCGAGTATTGATTGACAGTCACAGATTTTTTTATATAGCTAATATGACTGAAACTTTCTTTCCGAATGAAACTTTTGTGATGACATTAGAATATCTTTCCTCATTTTATCTGTAAATGTACTAAAAAATTAAAACTTGACCTGAAAGCTATGTGAGGTTATACTGTTGCATAGTTTTTCAGCAGAGGAGTGACATTATTATATCTGTTCTCTAGAACCTCATTTTATTCTGAAATAAAAACCACAGTCAGGATGAATGCTACAATGGAGAGGAGGAGTGCAGAGGGCTGTACTGATGCAGGCGTTAATCATGAACATTGGTATAGAAACTCTGCCTGGGTTATAGTACATTGGTATAATGTAGGTTTGTGAGCCCCACTATCTCTGTCCCAACTATTCAACTTTGTTGTTGTTCATAGAAGTGGCAATGGGCAAAATGCAAAAAAGTGGGCATGGTATATTGCACTGAACTTTTGTTTATTTCAACAAGCATATTTTCTTTCTTTTTTTTTTTTTTTGGAGAGGTTTTTTTTTTTCTATAGGGGGCGTGCTCTCGCCAGATAGACAGAGAGAGACAGAGAGACAGAAAGCGAGAAATCACCCCCCAGGGGGGATAGTCACGCCACAATCCCTTCTCCTCCATTCTCCTCTCGGGATCTTGGGCTCGCACTCACACGCGCCCGGCGTGAGTTTTAAGCCACC
>NW_006159759.1:4666490-4678691 GCF_000334495.1 Tupaia belangeri chinensis
ATCTCTTCTCCTCCATTCTCCTCTCGGGATCTTGGGCACGCCACACACGCGCGCGGCGTGAGTTTTAAGCCACCGGGTCCAGTATTCGAACCGCGGTCGACTACGTGGGAGTCCAGCGACATAGCCATTACGCTAACTGCTGGTCCTAACAAGCATATTTTCTAAGAGCCATAGTTTGCCAGTCCCTGCCATAGAAATTTCTTTTAGTCAGAAATCACTAAGTAATCTCTGGGATATATTACTTCTCCTGTATTGAGGGAACACTAGGTATTTAGAGAAGAAACGTAACTTTTATTGTGAGTGGTCAACTGTTTGATTCCATAATACTGGCAATATACACAGTTCTCAAGTTATCAATTTGTTATAATTTAATATTTGGTTTTTCTAATTTTTTTTGGTTTTTGAGAGGTTTTTGCTGTAGGGCATGTGTACTTGCCAAAAAGACAGAGAGACAGAAAGTGAGAAATCACCTCCTGGGGGGATGGTCATGCCACAATTCCTTCTCCTCCATTCTCCTCTCGGAATCTTGGGCACACACACACACACACACACACACACAGTCACCTGGCGTGAGTTTAAGCCACCAGGTCCAGGACTCGAACTGCGGTCAACTACGTGGAAGTCCAGCGACATAGCCATTATGCCATCTGCTGGTTCATTCATTTGTTCTTTCTTTCTTTTCTTTTTTTTTTTTTAAGAGGTTTTTGCTTTAACATCATGCATTTGCTGAGACAGAGAGACAGGGACAGTGAGAGGGAAATCAGAAATCACCCTATAGGGGAGATGACCATGCCATAATCTCTTTTCCTCCATTATCCTTCTGGGATCTTGGGCACATATGCACATACCCAGCATGATTTTCCAGCCACCAGGTCTGGAATTCAAACTGCTGTTGGCCATGTGGGAGTCCAGCAACGTAATCGCTATGCCATCTGGTGATCCGAATTTTTCTCTTTATTTCTAAATGGGAGAATTATAATACTTAAAAAGATATCATGGTGCATCAACTAGATGAAATGTTACTGAGCTAGTAAACATTTAATAACAAGAACAAGATTAAAAATTGAAAAAAATACATAAAATATAAAATCAATTACAAACAACAAAATGCAAAACTATAAGATTACAAGAATTTCATCTATATAAGCAAAAGTAATCTTAGTAGGTAAAGACTTAAAGTTGTAATATTTAATTAAAGGTGATTACTTTTTCCATAAGAATCTTCTCTATTATAATTTTTAAATAAAAAAATTCTAAAATAAAGAATCAAATAATTTGCTTGAAATCCATGCATTTTATAGAAATAAGCAAACTACCAAAAATAATACACCATTTTTAAATACAAAGGTATGCATTTTTTAATACAAAGGATAGGAGATATAAATTACAATAGAAGACTTGTCAATATCATGAAATGGAATGGTAAATAAATTACTGATATTGATATTTGGTATAGACTACAAACTCTATCTTATATATCTACTATCTTCACTTACAGAAAGAACATAATTATCTCAATTAGTATTACACTAATTCTGTTTGTTTACAACAGTGTGTTTTACAATTTATTGTAATAAATAATGACAGTCAATATGTAGATAGTATATGATATGGTGTGCTTGCTCAGCCAATCAAGATCCATAGACAGGAGATGCATCTACTAAATAAATTACTGCTTACCTCCATATTATTTCCTCTGCAGTTCATTCATCAGTCCCTGGTAAGCATGTCTCAATGTGAGTGATTTAGAGTTTTAAAAAAATTAATCTGGAGGGACCAGCAGGTGGCATGACTGACCACGGTTCAAGTCCTGGACCTGGTGCCTTGCTTTCTCACTTTCCTCTCTCTCTCTCTCTCTCTGTGTGTGTGTCTCTCTCTGGTCAAATTAAAATAAATAAATGAATGAATGAATAAATAAATAAATCTAAAAAAATTAATCTGGAATGTATGGGACATGACCGACCATGGTTCAAGTCCTGGACCTGGTGCCTTGCTTTCTCACTTTCCTCTCTCTCTCTCTCTTTCTTTCTGTGTGTCTCTCTCTGGTCAAATTAAAATAAATAAATGAATGAATGAATAAATAAATCAATCTTAAAAAATTAATCTGGAATGTATGGGACAGATGAATTAGAGCAGGAATACCAATGGACAGGAAGACACTAATTCTCTTTTAATAGAAGGGGTATAAAACAATAAAATGGGTCTGAGCATCTAGTGAGTAGTAAAGAAAATGGAGGAATGTTTGCAGGTGTTACACAGTAAGAGGCAGGTTGGAGTGATAAATCAGGAAAATTACCTTTGTTCTCTTAACTAGCTTAACATAAAGACAACTATAAAATATTGAAAATAAGTTAAAACATTATACTCTTCAATAATTTAAATGTGATTTTTAAATCTTATTGTAATAGTGATCATGTGTTCCTATGAGGGAAAAATACACTTTATAAAACTTTATAGTCTGACTCTCTTTTTAATTTTGTCTTTCGAAAGAAGTCCACCTAGTTACTTTTTTCTAGAAAAGCAGCTTAAATGATTTTGAACAGTCCAAAGGTGTGGTGTTTTATGTGGATCAAAATGTATTGGCATTTATATAAATACCCTTTAAGTTGCTTTACAAATTCTTTTGGGTTGGAATATTACACTTGTAACTTTGGTAGGAGACTGTAAGAATACGTAGAGACATTACTATATCTTCAGACTTGCCTCATATACCTGCTCTCCTACTTTATCCTCTGACACTCTCTCCTTGACACGTACTATTTGACTTTTGTTGCTCTCACTCAACTGAAACAACAATGCCATTTACCTTTTTTAAGGTCACAATTCCACAGCTGATTCTTTTCTTTCTTTTCATTCTTCTTGACCTCACTATTATCATTCGTACAGAAGATGATTCTCTCCTTCAAGTTGAAAACTAGGTAAAGAAAATGATGGTATGAATTAACTGATAGATGATCTTTTTCTAAGCCAATGCAATGGTCAATTCATGGCCCACTATAGAAGCATCTGGAAAAATTGGAAATGTGTTTAAAGACTTAAAAAATAATATAAAAATAAGGTTATTTAGACTAAAATTAATGTATATTTGAAAAATCTATTTCTGTGTCTGTCAGCCTAATCTTTGGTATGTCAAACAATTGGTACCTATGATGTCATAAAAACACAACTTGGGCCAGACACTAGCATGGTGGTAACACAACACTATATGACTCCCTTGAGAAAGTTCTAGGTTCATGTATGGAGACCTCCCTGAACAAACTGGGTATGTCTGTACCAATGATCTGTGGCTGGCTGAAGCTGTGGGAGGATTGTGGTAACCTGAGCCAGCTGGTGGTATGGTGGTGAAGTTGAATGGATCTCTCATGGTTGACATGTAGTTTGAGTCTCGGGTTTGTCAGTTTGAACACGCTAGGCATATGTGTACGCATGCCCAAATCCCAAAAGAAGGGAGAGATGGAGGAGAAGAGATTATAGAGTGGCCATCCCCCTGGGAGGGGACGTATTCGTATCTTTTGTCTCTCTCTCTGTCTCTGGTGAGTGCATGAACCTTCTAGCAAATTTTAAAAACACAAAGTCAAGTCAATTTGATTTGACCTCTTTCTTTACAGTATTTTAGTTGACTCTGTAAACTGGCTTTGTACGCTGTGATCATCACTGAAGACACTTAAAACAGACATATTTTCCTTCTGGGCATGTCTAGATATTTTCATAGCTCAGTACTTTCTTTGTGAGTATCTTTTCTGGGTCCTCAATATAATTCTTTTTTTAACTCTTAGAAATTTACTCTTCACAACTGGATTTCTGCTGCTTGGTCTTCCACCTCTCTCAAAAGGCCTGTCGTATGGGGCAAATATTATCTACTCCGGCTTTCTCTTTTGTGTTCACAGAATATAAACATGCATCCTTTGACTTGACAACCTATAGTACTATAGATATATAAGAGAGTGAACTTATCCTATCAAACAAGTGAAACAAAAGAAAACAAAACTCAGCTTGTCCAGCCAGGAAATCAGCATGTCACCCCATCTATATGTCTAGATTTGACAGGTGAGAGTAAAACGGTAGCCTAGGGTATCCTCTACGACAGGGACATATGTATTAAACCTGTGGTGGATCATACTGGCATTCACTTCTCTATAATTTAGATGGAAGAGGTATCCCAAACACTCCCAATTCCAATGGAGGGAACCATGAACCTACAGCATTGGCTATTTCCAAAGGATTATCGTCACATTTTTCATTAAAAGATGAGGACTACAAGATTCATGAGACAGTATCCAAAATTAATTTTGGGAAAACCTGCATGCAGGGAAGCTTTATCTTACTCTCATTCCTTTCCCTAATGTCTGTTGTATTGGTACAGCAGTAGAAAAAAAGATATGAAAGTTTCACTTTAACATTTTTGTCATGCATTTTACCACATCTGTAGAAAAATATGTTAAATATTAGATAGATAATCATATAAAATAAAGCTATGACTAGAATTTTTTTTCTTTCTTTTTTTTTTCTTTAGTGTGTGTGTGTGTGTGTGTGTGTGTGTGTGTGTGTGTGCTCACTGGAGGGAGACAGAGAAAGTGAAAATTCACCCATGAGGGGGATGGTCATACCACAGTCCCTTCCTACATTCTCCTCTTGGAGTTTTTGGGCATGCCTGCACATGTTTTTGTTTGATTGTTTGTTTGTTTGTTTTAAAGTCATTGGGTTCTGGTTTTAAACCACTAAGTCAGCTACATGGTTCCAGCCACCCTAGCCGCAATGCCACAAGCTGGCCCCTAGAATTTTTAAAGAGTTAATGCTCTTGGGACCAGCAGTTAGTGTAATGGCTATGTCACTGGACTCCCACATAGTTGACCGTGGTTCGCGTCCCGGACCCAGTGGCTTAAAATTCACGCCGGGCGCATGTGCGTGTGTGCCCAAGATCCCAAGAGGAGAATGGAGGAGAAAGGATTGTGGCATGGCCATCCCCCCTGGGGGGTGATTTCTCATTTTCCATCTCTCTGTCTCTCTCTTTCTGTCTGGCGAGCACACACCCCTATAGCAATAAATTTCTCTCAAAAAAAAGTTAATGCTCTTGCTGTTCTTGGGTTTCTAGCCTTCCTCTAGGCCTTCCCTGACACTGCCCTGGCTGGTAGGAAGAGAAACACTTGATTGCTCCTTCTTAAGTGACCTCAGTGACACAATGAGGAGGAAAATGACTGGATATTACTGGTTTTAGCTTCCTCCTAGCTTCCTTTGACAGGCCTTACAAGGCTGGCACACTATTGGGGTTGAGGTTCAGGATCCTCACTTTCACTGTGGAGAGGATCCTACAGATGGCCTGGGTTGAAAGCATCAGCCCTCACTGTGTCTTTTCTGAAACTTGTCTAAGGGAACAGACTGCAAAGGGTGATTCATTATAACCCAGACAAAATAAAATGACCTTAGCTGATGAGGGTAGGTATGGTAGCATGCTTTTTTCCATCTTATGTACCTAAAGTAAGACAGTGATTGTCTAAAAGTTTCTGCCTTGCTAGGCTGCCCCTTTTTGATCTTAGATCAGAAACTTATGGGACTGTTTAGTGTCATATCTAGAAAATTCATATTATGAGTAACCATGCATGGATTTGGGGATGAGCAGAAGGCATAATGGTTGTCACTGGACTCCCATGTACTAAACTGCTATTTGAATCCCAGACCCGGTGGTTTGAAACACACCTGAGGTTGTGTGGGTACATGCCCAAAGTCCTTAGAGAAGAATGGAGAAGAAGGGATTGCCACATGGCCATCCACCTTAGGGGGTGATTTCTTAATTTCTGTCTCTCTTTCGCTCCAACGAGTATATGCACCCTATAGCAAAAATCTCTCTTAAAATATGCATGGGTTTTAAAAGTTTTTGGTACCAAGATAAACATATACTTTAATTCCATTTTTCCCAGAACTTTTTGAAGTCTCTTTGTGACTGAGAACATGAAAAATAACACACACACACACAAAAAAAAAAACCACAAAGAGTTATAGTCAGTTAAATGTACAACCTAGCTAAACCATAGTCCTCAGGTATTCAATTGAACATTAATCTAGATGTTGTTCTTAAGGTATTTTTGTAGATACAATGAAAGTTTCTAATCAGTTTACTTAAAGAAGATTATTTTATACAATCTGGATGGGCTTTATTTCATCAGTTGAGATGCCATAAGAGTATAATTGAAGCTTGCCAAAGAAAACAAATCCTGCCTGTGTGCTGCAGCTTCAACTCATGCCTCACGGCCCCAGCCTGCCTTCTTTGATGACCTTCCCTACAGATTTTGATTTAGTTAGCCAGCTGCCATAGTCACATAAGCCAGTTTCTTTCAATAAATATTTTACAAATAAATAAATATATCAGAAAGTGGTATGTTACTGTAACAAACACCTAAAAGTATGGATGTAGTCTGAAATTGGATAACAGGTAGCGGTTGGATGAATTTTCAGAAGCACAATAGAAACAGATTGCCTTGAACAGATGATTGGTAGAAATATGTATGTTAGGGCTAGCTCTGGAGTGCAGTGGTTACACACTGTTCCTTGGGAACTGAATCCCACATGACCAACCATAGCTCAAATCCCAGCCTCAGAAGCTTGAAAAACATGCTCGGCACATGTGTGTTGTGTATGTGTGTGTGTGTGTGTGTGCGTGTGTGTGTGAGTCTGTGTCTGTGTGTGTGTTTGTGCCCAAAATCCTGATGGGATGGAATAATGGGAAGAAAAAAGTATTGCTACTTGACCATGCCCCGCTGGACAGTGTGTTCTCTTTCTGGTGAATGTATGTGCCCTCTGACAATTAAAAAAAAAAAAGAAGAAGAAGAAGAAAGAAAAAATAAGAAAGATGGACATTAAATATCCCACCAGTGAAGTCTCAGGAGGAAGTAAGAATCATGGTAGCAAAATCTTATATTGTCTTATAGAATTTTGTTCTGGCAGCCTGTATTAGTTCAGGCTGCTATAGTGGCCCTTGATAAAAAAAAAAAATTACATTGGCCTGGTTGTCTTAAATAAAGATGTTTGTTTATTTTACACAGTTCAAGAGACCTGACATTTGAGATCAAAATGCTGGCATAGTTAGGTTTTCTTGAGGGTCCTCTTCCAGGTTACAGTTAGCAACTTCTCCTTAGTTTGTTAAGTGGCATGAAAAGGGTGTGCTAATCCTCTGAATTCCTTTTATAAAGATAGTAACTCCATTCATGACAGCTTAATGGTATGACTCAACTCCTAAAGGTCTCACCTCCATATACTTACACACTGGAAATTAGATTTCAACACATGAAGCTAATGTCAGGGACACAAACATTGAGTCTGTAACACAACTCTAGGCAGTCAATAAATACACTAAGCCAACATCCTAAGTGAATGGTTGAAGAAGGAAAAAGGGCAATTTGATTTTCAGCCCTCTGAAACACTGTCTCAGTTTTTGCAGCATGTATGAGGTTCCTTATTTTCCCAACCTTTCCTCTTTTCTTTCTATCTAGTATTTCACAGAAACTGATCATCCTAGTTATTGAATTATGCTGCACTATGGATATATTATGGGTGTGACCAGGTTCTATAATCAGATTGACTGGCCATGCATCCTTGCTCTACCATCTATTATCTGCACGTGTCCTTTGGCAAGTAATTTACCACTTTGTGCATCAGTTTCCATAACTTTAAAATGTGCAGAGTGATAGTAATTGGGAGACTTAAATGGAATAATTAAATTAAATGTTAAGCACATTTTTTTGTGTGTTTATTTTTAAAAATCTTTATTCTTTTCACCAAGAAGAGAGTCAAACTCACTTCTGGAGTTGTAGCACCTGGAAAGGAATAGAGAATAGTGATTAAGAGCATGAACTCTGGAGAAGAGAAGTCAAGGCTTAAATTATAGGCTTGCTTATTACTTGGTTTGTGATCAAGGGTAGGTTACTGATGTCAGAGTTGTAGTGGGAATTCAATAAAAATAATGATTATAAACAACTCAGCCTCATGCTTGGCACATAGTGTGTATTCAACACTTTATAAATATTATAGGAATATCCCAAGCCTTCACTCTAAAGTTATCTATTTCCTATGATTCATCTTATCATCTTAGAGAGTTGTGGTCAGCTCTTGGCACTGACTTTGGTTATGCTACCTTCTTTCCAATTCTGCCTCATTTAATTCAGGCTTTTCAAATCCCATGATGAGTAATCATTCCTCCTCTGTGTGTCTGCATCGGTTTTTTGAAGGATCCCAAATAAACCACAAGTTCTCAGCCTTTGAGCACCTATCTCTGTTTATACCTGCTTGTCTGCATCCAGAATCCCATAATTTTCTGGTTTGATCTGATTTCACAAGTGAACATACTGTTTATAGAGTTGTTTTTGTTTGGCTTTTTCTCTCCATCCTTTTTCCTTCATTAGTTTTTATGTTGTAATTTGAGTATACATCTATGTATCAATCACTTGTGAATCTTTCTTTTCTATCCCAAGATTATGAATATTTATCTTGAATAAGTGCCTTTTAAAGACCTTGCTAAATGAGTGTAGAATTTATTGTTTAGTCAGTTGTGTTCTAAGCCACCCTTCTCAGTATTTAGCCTTATAAGGTTTACATTTAATTTTGAAATATGTTTTATTTTCCTTATTTATTTATTTATTTTTGGAGAGATTTTCACTGTAGGGCGCGTGCGCTCACCAGACAGACAGAGAGAGACATAGAGACAGAAAGCGAGAAATCACCCCCCAGGGGGGATGGTCACGCCGCAATCCCTTCTCCTCCATTCTCCTCTCGGGATCTTGGGCACTCACACACACGCACCTGGCGTGAGTTTTAAGCTGTCAGGTCCGAACTCGAACCACGGTTGACTACATGGGAGTCCAGCGACATAACCGTTGTCCAATCTGGTACTCCCAAAGGGCCATATAAACAGCTTTAACCTGCAACATTTTGACAACATAATCCCGTTTAACTCTAGTATGATTTCTCTCTCTTTTTCCCCCCCTAAATTGGAGAATTCGGCACTGAAATGAATTTCTCATTAGCAGGCATGTGGCTGAAATTATTTGAAGAGATAGGCAGCCTTTGGCCTGTCAGGTATGAGCCTAGGGCATTTATATAAAAGGACCCACGAACCACGGTCGACGACGTGGGAGTCCAGCGACATAGCCATTACGCTAACTGCTGGTTCCCAAAATATGTTTTGAATTTAGACGTGACAGGCTGAATTATGTTTCCACCAAAAGTCCTCTGTTAAAATCCTAACCCCCAATATTTCAGAATGTGACTATATGTCGAGATATGGCCTTTGAAGGGCAGTAATGATGGTGAAAAGAGGTCATAAGCCTGGGTCCTGTTTCATCTAAGGTATCTGGTGTCTAAGGAGCCGATATTAGGACACAGACACTTACAGAAGAAGTACCATTTGGAGACACAGTGAGAAGTTTGTCTACAAGCTGAAGAAAGAGGCCTCAGAAGGAATAAGCTGTGCAAGCAACTTGACCTCAGAGTGTTACCCTCCAGAATTAGGAGAATTCTATTTCTATTCTTTAAGCCACTCAGTATACGGTATTTGTTATGAAAGTCCTAGCAAACTAATATAGGCTTTTAAAATGAGCTCCCCGAAAGCGAAATTTCTGTTTTTGTCTTTTTTTTCCATGAGAAAACATTACCTTTGTAAAATGATAGTAATTATCTGTCCCATTTACTTAATTTCATGAAAAAAGCATTATGTAAAGCATAATACAATCTGTTACTACTCCCAGTTTAATCTGAGTTTGTGTTTAGATAGAGGCATTTCAGTTCATGGCCTCTTTCTTTAAATTGTAGATCTATTCTTACCATTAACTGAAGACCAGGTCCCAAAGTTTGAATTACTCAGTAGTTGATACTGACAAAATAAGATAAAAAATCAACAAACAAGCAAACAATCATTTGGAAGCATTTGTTATTTATTTGAAGAAGTTTTTGCTATAGGGCATGTGTTCTCACTGGAGAGACAAAGTGAGAAATCACTCCCTGTCCCCCAGTTAGGATAGCCACAGTGCAATGGCTTTTCCTCTAGTCTCCTTTCAGGATTTGGGCATACACAAACACACACACACACACACACACACACACCCCTTGTGCAAGTTTCAAGTTACCAAACCCGGGACTCAAATAGTGGTCAGCCATGTGGGAATCCAGCACTGTAACTACTATACCACCTGCTGGTCCCAGCGTTTGCTTTTAATGTCAGCAGTATTATATAAGCAGTCTGAATTACCCAATAGTGCATAGATAAAACCTGTACTTTCAGTATATCAAAGAAAGGGGATACATTTTTTTAAAAAATTCAGAGTTGATTGACTTATACAGAAATACACAATCATAAAATTTAGAGTTTTGGGGATTAGGGCCACGGAAGACCTTCTGCTCAGACTCACCCTCCTGCCTCCCCAGATCTAGCTAGGAGCCAGGTTAGAGCACCCTATTTATTCTCTCTGTCTCTCTCGCTCTCTTTCTCTTTAATTTTTTTTAAATTTTTAAATTTTGTCTTGCTAATTCTTAACCTTTCCCCCTTCCCTCCATAGGACAAGCCAATCAGCAGCCATTCATATCTGAGCTCTGAGTGGCCCCATTCCTGTGGCATGCTAGTGTGCTGCACGGTAAAGTAATTTTTTTTCATTTTTTATTGTTTCTGTCTTTTCTTTTCCTTTTCCTCCTTTTTTCCCTTTCTTACTTTTCTGCTCAGCCTCCACATACTGATTTTCTAGAGAGGTCTAAGTACTCAGTAGCCAAATATCTGAATACTTTTAGAATCAGATTAATTCTCAATTTCCATTGAATCTGCTACAGAAAGCAATAAAAACAATACTGTTTAGAGATTGCCGGTCACCTCCTCCTGCATGCCTCTGAATGCTCAGATTTAACTCTAAAAACTAGGAAAAAACATAATCCATCAGATTTCCAGAGACCACCACAGAGGCACAAGAAATATGAGAAACCAAGAAAATATCTCTCCTCTAAGATAAAAGAATAACTTTTGTTTATATGAGACACTCTCCTCTAAGATAAAAGAATAACTTTTGTTCCTCTACAGACAATACAAGGAAACTTGTGGAAATGTCAGATAAAGAATTTAAAATATAGTGACAAAGCTAACAGATATGAAAGAGAAGAGAGACAATGAATAACAGAAAATTCAGGAGGAAAGAGACAGAGTTCTAGGAGGTAAGGAAGTTCTGGCATGATCTGAAATGAGATACACCCCATAAAAAAAGAATCAAATGGAATTGTTAGAGATAAAGACTGTGATACAGGATATCAAAACTTCCCTTGAAAATATTAAAGACAGATTAGATCAGGTAGAAGATCGAATTTCAGATGTAGAGGATAGAACCTCTGACCAAGAAAAATTCACCAAAAAGACTGAGAAAATAACCCCCCAAAATAAGAATAACATATGAGTAATACTAGATACCATTAAACACCCAAACATCTGGACCACCAGTATCTCAGAAGGTGAAGGAGGTAATAAGGGCATTGATGATCTATTCCATGAAATTCTGGAAGAAAACTTTCCAAACCTAGAGAGGCACTTATATCCAGACCCAAGAAATATAAAAGACCCCACATAGAATCAACCCAAGAAGATATTCCCCAAGGCACATCATAGCCAGATTGACCAAAACCACAGACAAAAAAGATACTAAATATGCCTAGAGAGAAATATCAAGTTATTTTCAAAGGATATCCCATAAAGCTGACATTGGACCCCTCCTCAGAAACAATGCAAGTAAGGAAAGAATGGGAAAATATTTAAAGTGGTATGTGAAAAACAGTTTCACATATGCAAAACCATAAATGTAATACATCATATTAACAGGAACAAGGATAAAAACCATATGGTCATATTGATTGATGCAGAAAAAGCATTTGATAAGATACAACATCCCTTCATGATCAAGACTCTCAGCAAAATTGGCATAGAAGGGTCATTTCTCAATACAATAAAAGCCATCTATGAAGAACCCATAGCAAACATCATCCTCAATGCAGAAAAGCTGAAAGCTTTCCCACTAAACACAGGAACAAGACAAGGATGCCCACTGTCTCAACTCCTTTTTAATATAGTACTGGAAGTCCTCGCCAACGCATTCAGAAAAGAGGAAAAAATAAAGGGCATTCGAATAGGAAAAGAAGAGGTGAAACTGTCTCTATTTGCAGATGACATGATTGTATACATAGAAG
>NW_006159759.1:4679367-4714983 GCF_000334495.1 Tupaia belangeri chinensis
CATGGCAAAAGACACAGTAATTAGTGTGAATCGACAGCCCTCAGAATGGGAAAGTATTTCTGTAAATTTTGCATCAGATAAGAGACTGATAACCAGACTACACAAGGAACTAAAGACGCTGTTTGGAAAAAAGATGATCAATCCTATTAAAAAATGGGAGAAGGAGTTGAATAAAACACTCTCTAAAGATGAGATACAAATAGCCAAAAGGCATATGAAAAAATGTTCAACCTCCCTCATCGTAAGGGAAATGCAGATTAAAAACAACAATGAGGTACCACCTAACCCCAGTCAAAATGTCTAAGATTAAAAAAACAAAAATTGATAAGTGTTGGTGGGGGTGTGGTGAAAGGGGAACTCTTTTACACTGCTGGTGGGAATGTAAATTGGTCCAACCACTGTGGAGAATAATTTGGAGATTCCTCAAAAATCTACAAATAGATCTACCATATGATCCAGCAATCCCATTCCTTGGTATCTACCCTAGCACTTGCACATCGATGTTTATTGCGGCACCATTCACGATTGCAAAGTCATGGAACCAACCCAAATGCCCCCATATGGAGGCATGGAGTGAAAAACTGTGGCACATATACTCTATGGAATACTATTCAGCCATAAAAACAAACAAAACCCTGGCTTTTGACAGAAAGTGGAAAAATATGGAAGATTTACTGCTGAGTGAGGCAAGCCAGGCTATGAAGAAGAGACATTGTATGTCCTCACTTAACATATACCGAATGTCTGCACTCTATGACTGAAACTGATTGACTAATGGTTGTACAAACACAAGAGAGGGGTGTGAATGTCAGATGAGGTGTATTTGGAGGAGTGGGTTCTAACGAAGGACATTTGGAGAAGGGATATGGAGGTAGAACATTGATGGGATGGGGAAGTGTGGTATTATTGGTTGAAGATATTTTGATCAACAGGACTGGGGAGAAATGTTCACATAATGAAATGCTCACATTGTAAGCCAAACAGTGTGATTGAATGTATATACGAAAAGAAATAAATTTATAAAAAAAATTTTAAAAACTCAGTTTCAACCAAAAGTACTATACCAGCAAGATTATCTTTCATATGGGGAAAAAAAGACAAAAACATTCTCAGATAAACAAAACATGAAAGAATTTACCAAACACCAGACTAGCTCTCCAAAAAGTGCTGAAGACAGTGCTATACCAGGAAAACTAAAGTCAGACACCCAGAAATAAGAGTGCAAAGAAACAACAAAGAGAATGGCCAGCCAAACAGTAGTGATAAGTTAGGAGTTGAATGTTAATTTCCAGAGTTTAAATTGAAAGATCAGACCACAGTAACACTGTAAATTCAATAAAAGAGAGATTAATTATATAAGACTGAACTAGTAAAACAGAATTTTTTGACTTTAGACTAAAACATTACTGATTTTCTTTGATGCTTTGATTTCCATATTTAAGGATTTTTGTCTTCTCTTGAACTGTTGATAGCTTCATCTACCTACTATTTGAACTGAATCCTAACCTTTTTCCTGGCATTTTATATTTTTATATACACTTTTAGTCTACTCAAAGGTAGGGATTTTCAGAATGGAAGTTAACTGCAGTTTATTAGAAAATAACCAAAATCGTGATATTTGTGTCATGAAGATTGAGAAGAAACTGTTTCTGTTGAACAAACGTAGGTGAGCAGATTGTCCTTACTAAGACTGGAACCAGGCCAGGGTATATGCTAACTAGCCTGCTTCTTAGCAAAATGTGTTCCTGGGATGGTTGATGGCTACAAATGATCAAGACCTCAACTTTATGTCTCATGCAATAAAATCTCTTGTCTCTCAAGACACTAAAAAGAAGAATGAGTCAAGGAAATCAATAGTGTTCTATTCAAACAAGGCTATTTAGACCAAAATGCATTCCATTTTCTCATTAGCCATGGAGCCAAAGTGGGTGGAGGGAGAATTTGCATTCATCTGAAATTGCACACAGATGGAACTGTTGTTTCCCACTGCCTGGTGAAAGCTATAAAGTGCACAGAATCAAATGTATTTTATTAAAACTAACTTTAAAAATGAATGTTGTTTCCTCCCATTTATTTAATAATGGATTAATTACAGCCTACTTTATTTCTCTCAGGGGTATTTCCAGTTTCATTTCTACTTCACATTTTTTGAAGTTTGGCTGGTTTTAAGAATGACATTTTAAATAAATTTTTCAAAGGTTTGAAGTAATTTATTTTCCTTTTTAAAAAAGAATCATCAATTCTCTAAAGTGATTAATTGGGGCATTTGGATTTATTACTTCTCAATTTTTTATACTTTCCAACACAAAGTAGATGTAATGTAATTGGAAAGGTGAGATGGTTGTTGCTATTCTTTCCTGTCATCTTAGAAATTTGTTCATAGTCTGGGTTAGTGCTGTGTAATAAACAGATAATGTGAGTGACAGATCATTTAAAAATTTCTAGTAGCCACATTAAGAAGTATAAAAGAAACAAGTGAAATTATTTTTCTCTGTTACTGTATTTTAATTGAAATGTAGTCGTATATATTTGGGAAGTCAGTTTAATTTTTCACTACATGAATATGATGTGTAACATGATGAAATCAATCTAATAAATATATAGAGATTAACCTTTATCACTAGTTTTAATTGTGAGCATTTAAAATCTCTCTTCTAGCTACTTTTACATATACACATGAAACTGTCACCAACTATGGTTACTCTATTGTGCTTTAAAACTGCTTCCATTTATCATATTTGAATTAAATTTCTATTTACCAAGATTCTCCTGTCCTCCCCAACCCCAATTCCATTCCTAAATTCTGGTATCTACCATTATACTCTCCGTTTCTACACAGTAAAATCTATTACCTCGCACTAATGAATGAGAAATGCATGTTTATTTTTCAATGCCTGGCTTATTGCACTTAGCACAAATTTTCTGTAGGCTCATCCATCTTATTACAAATGACAAAATGACATTCTTTTTATGGCCAAATAATATCCCACTGTGTATACATACCACTTAATCTTTATCTACTCTTTTGAATTTATTATTATTTACAATTATTTATTTTTATTTTGACCAGAGAGAAACAGAGAGAAAAAGGGAAAATAAGAAAGTAAGTTACCAGGTCTGGGACTTAAACTGCAGTCGGTCACATGGGAGTCCAGTTCTTTAACCACCATGCCACCTGCCGGCCCCTTGCCACTCCTCTTTTAATGAACACTTACAAGAGTTGTTGTGACTAGCATTGCAATAAATATTGGAGTGCAGATATCTTGGATAAAGTGTTTTTTATTTTGTTTTGTTTTGTTTTGTTTTGTTTTGTTTTTGCTAGAGGGCATGTGTATTCACTAGCAGAAGAAAGAAAATAAGCTCCCAATTGGATGTGGAAATACAATAATCTTTTGTCAACCATTTATCTATCCTGTCAGGTTTTTGGACACACATATACTCACACCCAAGTGTAGTTTACAACTACTGAGGTTGAAATTTGAGCTGCATGTGAAATTTTAGCCATGTGAGATCTGTCTTCCTATGCACCTGTGCTCTCTAGGACTGGACCATAAATTATTTTCCATTAGATATATGCCCATTAATAGGATTAATAGATAAGTTAGTTTTACTCTTAGGTTTTTGGAAAACTACTATATTCATTTTATATTGGCTGTACTAATTTAGAGTCCTACTAGCAGTACACAAAACTTTCTCTGCATCCTTATATATAATTACAGTCATTACCAGGGTGAGATCTCACTTGCTTTTGATTGTATATTCATTGTATATTCATAATGATTGATTAATGATATTAAGCATGTTTTTTCAAAAGAATTATTTAACATTATTTATTTCTTGTTATTCTTCAATTTGACTAGAGAGAATGGGAGAAAGAGAAAGAGAGGGAAAGTAAGAAAGCAAGCCATCAGGTCCAGGACTCGAGCCATGGTTGGCCATGTGGGAGTCCAGTGCCTCAACCACTACACCACATGCTGGGCCCATCAAGCATGTTTTTATGTACCTTGTTGGTCACTTGTATGTCTTCTTTCAATAATACTTTATTTTTATTTTTTTGCTGTAGGGTGCATGCACTTGCTAGAAAGACAGAGAGAGAAAGAGAGACAGAAAGGAAGAAATCACCCCCCAGGGGCCATAGCCACACCACAATCCCTTTTCCTCCATTCTCCTCTCGGGATCTTGGGCACGCATGCACATGCGCCTGGCGTGAGTTTAAGCCACGGGTCCAGGACTTGAACCGCGGTCAACTACTGTCACTGGGAGTCCAGTGACAGCCATTATGCTAACTGCTGGTCCCAATACTTTATTTTTTAATTGGCCAGTAGTTATTTTATTTTATTTTATTTTATTTTATTTTACTAAAGAATTATTTGAGTTCTTTGTCTATTTTTATTAATTCCTTGTTGGATTTATAGCTTGCAAATATTTTCTTCTATTCTGTAGGTTGTCTATTCTTTTGAGTTTTTTCTTTGTTTTGCAGAAGCATTTTAATTAGATTTAAGCCGATTTGTCTATTTTTGCCCACCTTTTTGTGGTCTTATTTTAAAATCTTTTCCCATATCAATATCCTTAAGTGTTTCTCCAATGTTTTCTTGTAATAATTTTGTAATTTCATTTTCTAACATGTAAGTAAGCTTTTAATCCTTTTTGAGTACAATTTTGTATTTTGTGCTAGAATAGAACCTACTCTTTTCTGCATTTGAATGTCCAATTTTCCCATATCATTTATTAAAGAGACTTTTAGACAATGAATATTCTTGTGACCTTAGTGCAAAAGTGGTTAGCTATATGTATGTGGACTCCTTTCTGAGTTTTCTATTCTGTCCAATGACCTAAGTGTTTATTTACTATTACCATACTATTTGGTTAAAGAAACTTTGTAGTATGTTTTAAAGTCAAGTACTGTGATACATCCAACTTTGTTCTTTCTGTCCAGACGCCATTTTCTATACATGACTCCATAAATATTTTGTAATTGTATTTTCTATTTCTGTGATGGATGCGTCGGTATTTTGATAGCAATTGTATTGTATTGAATCTGTAGATTGTTTTGGGTAGTAGCCATGTTTTAAACAATGTTAATTTATGAGCACAGGGGTATCTTTCATTTTGTGTCTTTTCCAATTTCTCTCATCAGTGTATAATAGTTTTCTTTTTCTATTTTATGTATATATATGTTATATATATACATATATAATATTCACACATATATATGTGTGTGTATATGTGTGTATATATATATATATATAGAGATGATCTGTCACTTCTTTGTTTAAACTTATTCCTAGGCATTTAATTCATTAATTTATTTGTGACTATTGTAAATAGAATTATTTTTTAAAGAGAGATTTTTGCTACAGGGTGTGTGTGCTCACCAGCGAGACAGAGGAGAGAAAGCAAAAAGTCATCCCAGGAGGGATGTCCATGCAACAGTCCCTTTTTCATTCTCTTCTTGGGACCTTGGGCATGCATGCACATGTACCCAGACTCAAACTGCCATAGAATATGTGAGAGTCTAGTGACGTAAACATTATGTAATCTGCTGGTCTCCTGTAAGTGGGATTTTTAAAAAAATTATATCTATTTCATTCACTGTATATAATTATAGTATACAAAATTAATTTTCCCTTCCAGAATACACTATGTGTTAGCTCAAAGATCTCATCATACATATTATCTTCAACAGATAACTTTCCATTTTGTTTTTCTTAAATATTTTGCTTCATTTTCAGATAGTTCATTATTGATATATGTAAACAATATTATTTTTCTATTGATTTTGTATCCTGCAAATTTACTAAATTTATTTATTAGTTCTAAGAGTATTTTGGTAGATGTTTTAGTTTATCTATATATATGATCATGTCATCTGCAAACACAGTTTGACTTCTGTTATTTACAAACATTTTCAATTTAGAAACATGGATAGTTCGACAATTTGACTTCCTTTGAATATAAGTGACTTTAATTTTTCTCTTTTGCCTTATTGTTCCAGCTAAGATTTTCAAAGCTCTTTCAAAAACTGTGAAGAAAGTGGACAATCTTGTTGTATTCCACATTTTAAGGAAAAATCTTTCAGTTTCCCATTTGATATAATGTTAGTTACAGGATTATCATGTATGTCCTTTATTATGTTTAGATATGTGTCTTCTATAACAATTTTGCTGAGAGTTTTTCTTATAAAAGGATCCTGCTTCTTATAAAATGCTTTTTCTGTATCACTTGAGATAAGCATATATTTTTTATATTTCACCTCTTAATGTGATTAATGTGAGGTATCACATTAATTGATTTACTATGTTGGACTATCTTTGGATCCTTAGAGTAAATTATACTTGATCATGATATATAGTCTTTTGATGTGTTGTATTCAGTTTGCTAGAATTTGCTAGGATTTTTGTATCTCTGCTCCTCAGGCATATTCATTTGTTATTTGAAGTTTATGGTTATGTTCTTTTATATTCATTTCAGGGTAATGCTTACCTTATAAAGCTAGTTTGGGAGAACTTCCTCCAGATAAATCCTTTGGAATAGTTTGTGAAATGTTGGTATTAGTTTTTTTTGTTTGTTTTTTAAGGTTTTGTAGGATTCAACATTAAAGCAATTTGGTCCCGGACTTTTGGTTGAGAAACTTTTTATTTATTACTGTTTCAGTCTTATTACTCATTATTGGTCTGTTCAAGTTCTGTATTTCTTCCTGTGTCAAACTGGCAAGTTGTATGTGTCCAAGAATTTAGCTATGTCCTCTAAGTTGTCTAGCTTATACAAATATAGTTGTTCCTTGTAGTCTTCAATGATCTTTTGTATTTCTATGTTAGTTATGATGTTTCCTTTTAGTTCCTGGTTTTATTTCTTTGGGGCTTCTCTATTTTTTGCTACTTTCTTTTCCTTCTTTTTAGGTTTGGCCATAAGACGCATGTACTTCCTGGAGAGAGACAGAGAGGGAATGAGAAATCACCTCAGGGGGAATAGTCACACCGCAGTCTCTTCTCTTCCGTTCTCTTCACAGGACTTTGCATACACACGCACACATACTTGATGGGATTTCCAAGCTGCCAGATCCATGACTTGAGTTATGGTAGATCATGTGGGAGTACAACAACTTAAACGCAGTGCCTCCTGCTGCTTCTTTTCTCTTTTTTTTCTTAATCTAGCTAATGATTTGTTGATTGTTATGTTTTCAGAAAAGTATCTTTTTATTATCTGTATATTTTTGTCTCTATTTCATTTATTTTTGTTCTGATTTTATTGTTTCTTTCCTTCTACTAGAGTTTAGTTTGTTCTTGCTCTTGTAGTTTCTTGAGATGCGTTATTAGATTATTTATTTGCCACATTGCTATACTTTTGATGTTGATAATTATTACTATAAACTACCCTTTTGGTGCTTTTGGTGTATCCCAAAGGTTTTTATATGTCATGTTCCTATTTTCACTTGTTTCAAAAGTTTTTAAATTTCTCTCTTTATTGACCCAGGAGTCATTCAGAAATATTGTTCATTTTCCTTGTATTTATATGTTTTCTGCAATTCCTCTTGTTGACTTTTAATTTTATTTCATTGTGGTCAGAAAAGATCCTTGATGTAATTTCTTTTTCTTTTATAAAATTTTTATATTTGAGGCTTGTTTTATGGCTTAACATGATTTATCCTGGAGAATATTCAATGTACTGATGAGAAGAGTATGCATTTTTTTATTTGTTAGGTAAAATGCTATAAAAATCAGATCCCGTTGGTCTATTAGGCAGTTTAATGCCAGCGTTTTGTTTCTTTCTTTTTTTAGATTTTTTTGTATAGATGATATTTCCAGTACTTAGAATGGGTTGTTGACTTCACCCTCTGGTTTTGTATTGAAATATATACAATAACACAATATAATTTAAACTCACTTTAATATCTGTTTTATATATATATGGGTGCTCTTATATTGAGTGCAAATATATTTATAATGATTAGATACCCTTGCTGAATAATCAATCCATTTATCACTAATAATGGCATTCTTTGTCTCTATATGTAGGTTTTAACATGAAGTCTGTTTTATCTGGTATTACTGGAGCCACTCCTGCTTATTTATAGTTTCTGTTTGAAGTTATTTTATGAACTAGATTTTCTTTTACTTTTTCCATCTCTTCTCTTTCTGGAAATTCCATAATATAAATATTTGTTATGGTTTCTTAGAGATCCTATAAGCTTTCCTCATTCCTTTATGAATGAAAATACTTTAATGGTATCTTATAGGTTCTGTAAACTTTCTCAACCTTTTTTTATTCCTCCCTCCTCACCTCCTGCTTGGATTTTTTTTCAAAAGTTCCCTTTATGACACTGCTATTTTTTTAAAATGATGTCTGTCTTTTAAATGATTTTGTCATTCATACTGTGAATTGTTTTCCTGATTTCACTGAGTTATCTGATGTTTCTTGCACTTACTGAGTTAGTATTATTTCAAATTCAGGGCAATTAGCAGATTTCCTTTTCTTTGTAATTAGTTGCTAGAGATTACTGTGTTCATTTGGAGCAGTGGTGGCATCTAGTACAAGTCCCTTCTTCTGGTTTTATGGAGTTGCTTTGTGAGGAAACGCATGTAGATGTGTCCTTTAATATTATTTGAGTAGCATGCTTTGATTTTGGATTTGTCGACAGAAAATAACCAACTCTAAAAGAATTAATAATTAATGTGGTTTATTTCCAAGCAGATTATTAATGATCTAGGCCCAGAGAGGAAGCAAAATATGCCTTTCTTGGATGATCATGTATACGGATTCCTTTTATTTGATTTTGAGAGTGAGGGAGTTTGGACTTTAGTGAAAACTTTTTCCATTGATTAGTTGGGTTTTACAACTTTTATGGTGGTGATTGGAAAAGGAAGGCTGCTGAGATCAGAAAGGAATGTACTTTACCAGTGATAAGGAGGTTAATATACATCACAACACTATGCCAGGGCAGATCCTAGGAAAAATCCTGTGAATAATGGGCCAAAATGGTCTGTCAACATCTATGGGTGTGACTCCCCCTAGGCCCTCTGGAGAGGACTTTGGAAAAATAGGAAAAAACAATCAGATTTCTGTCCACAGTTCTTTGGGGTTCAGTAGTGTGTAGACTCTGCATGTTGTCTTTGTCTGAAATCTGTGTGATCACTGTCCGTGAGTTCCTTTGTGGCCCAAATTGCAAATGTTTGCGGGTGCAGTAGTACGGCTTTGAAGGGACAAGGACCATCAACTGTGGGTCCTGGGGTTCTGATATTGTGCAAGGTGCACCTTAGTTGTGGTTCTGCTCTCAAAATGTCACCATCTTATTAGAGCCTGGATTCCAAGGAGGGGAAATCCAGTTTATGTTCCTTTCTTAAATTTATCGTAGACAACTGACTATACTAGCTTTGAGATCTGTGATTAAAAATGCGGCTCTTTTATAGCCAGGACTGTAGCTTCCAAGACAGCAATTGTGACTACTGTGGATATTCTGCTTACTAGTTTCTTGAAGTAGAAAGCTCTCCTTAGGTTCAGGTCCCTCCCAGCCCGGTACTTTATTTCCATCTCTTCAGTTCCATCCCAAGCTGCCATGCTTCAGAGGTTTCTCGTTGTTTCTTGTATTCCTGTTTTATCTCTTTGCTTCTCTGTTCCAAGTTGTTTTGAAATCTGTTACATGCTTTACCTTTTTACAGCACATCTAAATTTGGACTAATTTCATTCAAATGTTCAGTAGTCACTCATGACAAGTGGCAATTTTAATGGACAGCACAGCACTATTTGAAGAACTAACAGTACTACTCCATAAATAATGAATCCCTTTGAAAGTTGCTTCATGGCATTTCATCATGGTCTTAGGTTCAAAATTTTTGAAACGTTTTTCTCTTCTATCATCACTATTACCACCAAAAGTCCTTTTTTATATAAAAACAAACTATATATTTTTTTAACTTCAAGATGTTTGCAGATTGTACTAGATGTGGTAGGTTTATGATCAACATTTAGAGAGCAATTAGTATTTGAATTAAGCCACATGAAGATAACAACAGGCGATTATCCGCTTTAACAGCTGCTAAGTAGTGTTAATTGCGGACTGTGTACCACAAGCTGAGCAATTTTCTGTGCATTGTACAAACACAAGAAAACAAAAGTTCAAACAAAAAGTATTATTTTCATTATAGTTTGATATGATGTAGCCTCGTAACCGACTCCCTTTATGAAATTGACCATGAACTGAACAGGTACTATTTATGGGAGAAACAAACATATGTATTATTATCAGTTTTTATTTCCAAATAATAAACATTTGAAACATTGATACATATGTACAACTAGAAATGTTCCAAATAGTGCATATGTTATGAAGCTGTCAATGAATAGAGTGATAAATTGATATTAAATTAATTAGGTACAGATAAGCTTCAAGGTTTGAAAAAGTTAGAAATACACAGCTTGCTTAAGTTAGTTCTGTTCGAAAGATCGAAGTTATTACATCATTCGACTATGCATACTGAGCTAAGTTAGTATTTCTTAACCTTTAAGTTTTTTTCTTTTAGTTCCTAATACTATAGCAAGAACAATGTAATTGGTGTCCATTTTCAGTCAATAAGACAATGAAATCATAAACAACATGTAGAAAACTTGTAATAATTCAATTATTTTAAATGGTAAATGGATAATTATAATCCCTAATAATTTGTATTGTCAAAATGAAAATAATGATGTATATAAAGCATTTTATGATCCAGCTTAGTGATTCTGGAAGTTAGAGTTCATGGGCTCAATATTTAATGCAGGAATAGCATCAAACCTGATTTTTTGTCTTATACTTGTAAAGAGTTAGCATCAGGGACACAGGAAAGGCATAGTAAAGCAGAAAGTTTATTAAAAGAGAAGGAAGAACAGAGCTCTCAAGCAGAGCAGGTTCTGAATTGGTTGCTATAGAAAAACTCAGCTATGTTGTATAAAATCCTTGTTCTTTAGGTCCAGATCTCTAAGATTTGGGTCCCATCCCTGAGAGGCAGAATTAAAAACTATAAAAATGTATAAAGTAGGAAAAAAATTTTAAGAGGAAAGTAAAGATTATTAATAGACAAGGAATATGCCCCCGTGCCAGAAAGGTGTGCAGGCAGGCTGCCAGAGAGGGACAACTGTACGGGCATAGTTTAGGTGTTACTTTTGTAATGAGAGTTAGTAATAAATATTTAGCAGGGGAAGGTCTGTCATAGTATCCGGCTTCTTTTTTTGGAATTTGCAGTCTTTTTCTTGCTCCACATATCTCTGTCTCTCAGGTGAGGAATTTTATTACCTAATCCAGCATGCCCAGTATGAACTTTGAAACTATGAGCATCCATATGTAGTTTATTGCCTCAATAGAATTAGGATGTTGATCTAGCATCCCGTTTCAGTGGTGAATTTTTATGTATTTATTTTGGATGGAAGAGGCAAGATAGCAACCTTCCTGGTGGACGGATCTGGTGGGAGGAAGGAGCCTTAGCAGAGAGTCTGGTTGAAACTCCTGGTAAGCTGTGAGGATGTGGCAGATGTCTCTCTGTTGTTATCTCAGGACTGCCACTCATTTCTGACTACCTATCCATTATTATTTATACTGACTCATTGATTTTGGCGAGAGTGACTCACATACAGATTCTCCTTAGTTTTTTATTCTGTATAATCATGTATTGATCAATCTCCATTTCAGATCTAAATTTGGTATACTTATATCACATATCTTTTGAGGAAGTTTTACGTACATAACTACATTTACCGCCTTTTATGGTTTGACTGTCTCCACTACATTTATGGGATGAGATTTAGTTGAGATGGTATTAAAATGGTGAAAACTTCATTCAATTAGTGTGTTAACAGAGAGACGATTTGGGGAAGTAATTATGTATGTGTGTCCACATGTGTATGTTTTCATGTTATTATTTCTGCCAACTTTGGGTTGGATCTTATACTGAGGAAAAAATGTGACCTCTGTGACTGACAATAGCATTGGGTCCTGATTTCTCTGGCATTAATATTAAAATTGCAAATAAATCCCTACATGGTCAATAGTGAGAAAACTTCTAGTAGGGCCTGAGTATAAAGGTTAAAGCTTAATTTCTTTCATTTGCTTTGTATCTTTTATATCTTACAATTAATAATATTAATCCTATAATTGAAAAAATACATAAAACAGAAAACCTTAAGCCAGAAACTACATAATAGTTAAAATAATTTTATGGATACATAAGTGTATATATGTGAAAAAACAATAGCTGAATAAATGGAATGTTAATAATGTATTTTAAGCTTACTTTATTTTTTTGTGATGAATATTCAGTACAGGGTATTTAGAATAATTGTTGATTAAAGTAAAATCACCATAAATATATAAGAATATAATTCACAACTTAGGGAAAGTTGTGGTTGTGCTTTTTTTAACATAAAAAATTAGCTATAGCTAAATCTATGCAAGTTAAGAAAAATAAAGGGCTGGACTACCGAGACCAGCAGTTGGTGTAATGGCTGTGTCGCTGGACTCCCGTGTAGTGGTCTGTGGTTCAAGTCCTGGACACAGTGGCTTAAACTCACACCAGGTGCATGTGCGTGCATGCCCAAGATCTCAAAAGGAGAATGGAGGAGAAGACATTGAGGCGTGGCCATCCCCCCTGGGGGAGTGATTTCTTGCATTCTCTCTCTCTGTCTTTCTGGGGAGTGCACACAGCCTATAGCATAAACCTCTCCAAAAAAAAAAAAAAGAAAGAAAAAAATAAGGGACTGAACTACCATTGAATTAATTCCATTAGGAAGTAGAGGATCAAACTGAATTTTCCAAACTCCTAGCACATAAGTCAATAATTAATACATAAAAAATTAACGTGGTACAAGTTCTTGAGACCACTCTTACTCTTATGTTCTAAGTGTTTTGTTTATCTTTTTAAATTTGACTTTGTTTTCTTAGCATATATGGTCTCCAACTCTGGGTAAATTCATAGGATGTCAGTAAATAAGCAGTAACATTGCATTACCATTTCAAAAAATGTAATATTGTCAATTCTTTTGATGCTTGATTTTAATATGTGGTCTGAAAGACTTATGCAAATATGCAAATGTTTGCAGAATGAAGACAATAGACAGGGATAACAGGGGGAGCTCATTTATATGTAAATGACTTTGTTAAGAAGTAATAGAGCATGTATTATAACATTCGCCATGTTATAAGAATTTTAACACCCTGAAAAATAGCCTTGTTACAAGACATTAAGCTAAGGAAGGAAAAACGTAATATCTTAGTGGGCAAAACAATTGTCTATCTTCTCTGATATATATGAAAGTTTTTCTGGTCTCCAAATGCAATTGTTCAAGCTAACAAGAAGAAATCCGATCAAAGTCTTATCATCCACAGAATATTCTGAACTATCCTTTTCCCTTCAAGCAGCTATCAAAGTAATGTTATGTTAGTAGATTTTCAAAAGACAGACATATAAACCATGGCATATATTATCATTATTTATCTGAAAAATGAATCTCCAAAGTGAAATGAGTAAATGTGATTAAAGAAACCAAAACTTTTTCATATACATTAAATAAATTCTTTAATCATTAGAGCTAGCCGTAGAACTTTAAAACTTGAGAGACTTTAAACCTAACTTTAAGGACAAATAGCTTATTACACATTTGTCAATGTTGTATATATAAATGTGAAAAATATTAGACTTTTAAATTGTAAACTGTTGAAAATACAAAGAAAACTCAAATATATTTTGATTATTCTGTTGAGTCATAGAAAGAAAAAGCTAGGTTAATGAAATCTTTTAAAAAATAAACAGAACTGAGAGTTTTTGAGAATACTAATATGATTTAAATAGTATTGTTAAAAGATGAAAGCTTCAAATGTCAGCAGTGATTAAAAGTAAATTATATAAAAAATTATAAAATATAAAGTATTATTACTGTTTTTTTAAAAATTAGCTCATTCTGTACACTCATTAACCACCTAGACACAGGGATCGCAACAACTTGCATGCTTGCAGTGTATTTGCAATTTGATGGTTTTCATGAAAATCATTGGAAAGTATGTTACTGGGAGACCACACCCCATTTCCTAGGAAGTTTGTATTTGATGGTCATTCCTACCACTTAACTTCTTCATTTTAAACTCCTTAAACATAATGTAAGTTTAAGAAAGAGAAAGAAATGTACCAGATGGACTTTTGAGTGGCTAGAAAGGAAAGAGCAGGCTAACATTGTTGCAGACACAGTAAATGTACCTGTCACCTGAGAAGTAACAATGCATTCTCTTTGTTTAGTCTCAAATATGCTATTTACTTGGAAAAATAAAACAAAAAGTCACACATTCAAGAGTCACAGGTAATTTATTTCACACAATAAGATGAGCTCACCATTGCTTTTCCTCTTGACTAATCCTTTCTACAAGCTATGATTATGGTCCTGCAGTGACCACCTTGACATGGCCCTAATTATTCAACTGTTACAAGATGCAGTTACAAGTAGCATACAAAGAATGAATAGATCCGCATATCCTAATAGTTCTTTTTCTATCCACTTAGGTTATTGAGTGGGTCCACTGCAAAAACAAAAACAAAACGAAACAAAACAAAACAAAACAAAAACAGATTAACAAGGCAAAAAGACACAAATTTGGTAACTTTCATGTGACAGGGAAGCCTTAATAAAGATATGAAGACCTAAAGAGTCAGGTATAGTAGACTTGATACAAAGAGAAAATCATGGAGAAGTATCGTAGAGCTAAGATAATAAACTGGAGAAGATTAGCAAGACCTGTTTGTTCAGATTTCTGTGTCCTTTCCTATTCAGAGATAAGAATACTCCTTTCCTCCAGGTATGGAGAGAGCATCTTTTACATAAAGGTCTTAGGACCTTTCTGAGGGGAAAGATAGAAAATCCTTGCTTAAGTCTTATGATCTGCTTTGGGGAAGATCAGAATTCCTTCTTGCCTATGCTGTTGGCTCAAATTCCTTCAGCTTAAAATATTTAATATACCAAGATGCCATATTTAAGGGTATTAGGTACTGAACCCCCTCACTTCATTTTAGTTTGATTATCTATTTAAACAACTTTGTCCAGAAGCCAGAAGGTGGAATGGCAGTAGCACAACTAGATTGTGGAAAATTCCTGAGTTTGCATTCTACATTTTTATATGTATTGAAATTAGAACAGTGCTCACATTTTCACATTTTAAGCATTATGGGTGGGGTAGTTATTATGTATAATTAAAAGAAATAAATATTTAAATTTCACTTAGATACTACAGTTCCATTTTATAAAATTATTCCAGGTGTGCAAGTGATCTAGGCTGACTGAGTCTGAGGTGTATGAAAGTGGGAGGATCCTGTTTGGAATGCCTGTGTCTCTGTCTCTATTATACTCTCCCTGCCTGTCCTTTTCTTTCATGGACAAACAAATAAATGAACTAAAAAATTAAAACTTATTTGTATGTAAGGTCAAATTCTGAGATTTAGAGAAAATGCTAGAGAGCACTTACACTCACTGGAGAGAGACAGAAAGGGCAAATAATAATAGATAACATGAAAAATCAAAACAAATTAAGCACAAGAAGTATAATGACTTCAATATCTTCATTTTCATAATTAGTATATTTATATTAGAAGAAAACTTTGGTGACTAACAAATTATTAAAAAGAAATACTTTTCTGGCTTTTAAAATAACCTATGTGATTATTTCAATTTTAAAATTTTAACCTCAGAAAAAGTTTAATACGGCAGATACGTGATCAGACACTAGAACCAACTATCTTGTTCCAAGTCCTAGGTCCTTCCATACCCAGCTAGATGAAGTTGGGGATATTACTTCATTTCCCTGTGATTTCAATCCCTTCATCTGTAAAAAGCTAGAGACTATTACATACCTCTTAAATTCACTCTAACAGTTAGATGAGTTTTGATATGTACTGAAATCAGAACAATATTTATATTTTAAGCATTATGGATATTGTAATTATTAAGAATAACTAAAATAAATAAATATTTAAATTGCATTTAAATGTTACAACCCCATATTAAAAATGATTCTTTGTCTGTAATCTACCAGTTCTAATTTTCATACATAGAGTGAGATCCATAATGGTGGTCATTAGAACTATTTATACGGCAAACTTTCAGAAAGTGAAATTTTGAGGTAATTAATTAATTATTTTTAAAGAGAGAGTTTTATATAGGGCATGTGCATTCACCAGAGAGACAGAGAGACAGAAAGTTAGAAATCACCCTTCAGGGAGGATGGCCATACTGTAATCCCTTCTCCTCCTTCCTCCTCTCAGGCTCTTGGGCATACATGCCCATGTAGTACCAGCATGTGTTTTAAGCTGCTGGGTCCTGGTTTTGAACTGTGGTAAACCAAATGGGAATCCAGCAACATAACTATTACAACATCTGCTGATCCCAATTATTTTTTTATTTCTGTATTTACTTGTTGCTTAATTTGATTATGTCTATGTATAAATAATATTATATTATTTAAAAAAATGCATGCCTGTCTAAAATTAATTTAGTGGAAGAGGGAAAAAATGGTTAAAAATTGTGTTGTTTTTTATAAAATGATGCCTAGAATTTTTCTAGAATATGTATCTCAAATGAAAAAAGAAAGGACAATCTGATACCAAAGGTAGAAATTTTCATTCTTACTTTTTTTTAATTTAAGTTCAGAAAGTCTAACTTAAAAGTTGGACAGAAATAAAAATAAATAAATAAATAAATAAAATTTGAGCAAAAAAAATATGATTGAATAGAATTTATCAGTAATCCTAGCTTGAAATCAAAAAGAGCTAATACCTAGAGAAGTTTTACAGCTTCAAGCAAAAAATCATTAATATCTTCCAAATGGACAAGCAACATCAGGATACCAAAAAATAACAACCATCAGACTAGCAGTTATTTCATTAGAATTATGGACACTGAAATAAAGAGAATACTCTTTGCAGTTATGATAGATAAAAGAGTGAACCCTTTGAGATATGAAGGGACTGAGGCAAAGGACATTCCAATAACTACAATGAAATCTGACAGGACAAAATGTAACTGAGATACCAGTTTGAACCAGTTGGAATCAAGACAGTGTCTAGAATGACAACTGCTCAACCTTCCAACTGTCTGCCCTCATTTTACTGCATTTTCATGTTAAATGACTCTCCCTCTCTTAAATAAAAATTCACAATTACCATAGCAATGCTTGGAAATGCCCTGTAAGTCCAGAAAATGGGTGAGACAATGGTTGGAGAAAGACTACTACTTCTTTTCCAAATTAGACATGAATATACTGTCCTACTTAGATTAGTATTAAGCCAAGCCATATAAGCTGGACACCCACTGAAGACTGGGTCTACCTGCCTATGTGGTAGCCCTTCTCCCTTACCTTCCAGGAAACAGTTCTATCATTCCAGGCTTGTAGCCAGGCCGGCAATGGGAGCAGAAGTAGGTCCATTGCTTATTCCATAATCCTATCTACCTGAGGAGAGATCAAAACTGTTCTCCCATATCCCCTCACAGGGCTGCTCCATCTGTGGAGTAATCCACTCGGTACACTTTTAAAAATAAATTGTCTTTCACTTTCTCTCAAAGGCTCACTCTCAAATTCTTTCTTGTATGAATCCAAAGACCCTCAGACCCCTGGGTGAAGACCCTCATGGATTAAGTCTTCCCAATGACACTTTGATTCAATCTTCAAGTAATTAATGAATTGTAAGAACAAAATAATGATGCTCTTAAGAATTTATAAAGGTTAATATATGTGTTAAAAAAAAAGAATGTATACCAGCCACAAAAATATTCTCAGAAGGAGTACATTGTGTACAATTGACATTTATCTCTGGTAGTTGAGAAAGATCAAGAACTAAAAGAAGCCATGAAGATGTAAAAATGGATGCATTGTTTCTTATTTTATTTTTGTTTTGTTTTTATTTCTGTTTTTAAGATTTTTGCCATAGGGTACATGCACTGGCCAGAGAGAGACAGAGAGGGAAGGTAAGAAGTAATCAGGAGGGATGGCGATGTGCAATCTCTTCTCCTTCAGTCTCCCCTCAGGATTTTTGGCATGCCCAGCATGATTTTCAGGCTGCCAGGTCCAGAACTTGAACTGTGTTTGGTCATGTAGAATCTAGTGCCTTAACAAAAACACCACCTGCTGCCCCCTGCATTGGACCTTGATATAGCGAGTTTCTTTTGAGTTATTATCCAAATTTTAGTAGCATTGTATTTTTATCTCCTTGATTAGCCCTGTAGTGAAAGCACTTACATAAGCACGTGGACACTTATGTGTGTGTGTGTTTGTGTGTGTGTGTGTGTGTGTGTGTGTGTATTCGCTTTCAGTCTAAAATTCCCAAGAGATTCTGGATATTAAGTAATCAGAATACCTACCTACTTGAGGAAATAGCTACATATGCAGATTCCTATTCTTCATCTCAGAAACGCTTAATTAGATCCCTGTATATAGACTTTAGAACCTCTATTTCAATGAGAAGACAGGGTTATTCTCACACTAATGGCATACATACCATAGTTTAGAAATTTGGGGGACCAGTAGATGGAGTAATGGTTATGTTATTGAACTCCTAGATGGCCAACTGCGGTTCAAGTCCCAGACCTGGAGATTTGAAACTCAAGCAGGGCACATAGTGTCCATGTCCAAAATCCTGAGAGAAGAATGGAAGAGAAAGGATTGCAACATGGCCATCACCTCTGAGGGTGGGGGCGGTGATTTCTCTTTCTGTCTTTCATGTCTCTCTGATGAGCACATGTGTCCTACAGCAAAAATCTCTCAAAAAATTATTTTTTCAATATAACAGAGGAGCCCTAATTAGCATTACTGAATAAAATGTAAATAGCATAACCTTTATTATTTAAAATATTGAAACCTTGATTATTTAAAATATCAAAATAAATTAGAAACTTGAGGAACTTAAGAGCGATGATACATAAAAGGAAGGATAAGTAATGTCTACATGTCATGGCAAGGAATGATCAGATTCACTGTCAGAAGGAGATGAATAAAAAATCAGAGGTATAAGCATATTGTTTGTTATACTGGTGATCACAAAAACCCTGGGAAGAAGGGAGGGTATTGGTGATCGATAAATAAAGGCATTACCTTCATCCTAGACTGTTTAGTACAACTTGCTAAATAGGTACTACTATGACAGAAATTTAAAATATCTTAATAAATTATACATTTTCTAGGTTTTAAAAAATTTAAATATACAAGGTTTGTGAAAGATATTTCATTAGATCTCTCATGTTTTCATTTTATTTATTTATTTTTTTCTACTACTGGTAGTAATTACCTGTTGATCTTCTCTGAGAAGAGTTAGCACATCCATCTACAATGGCAGAAATCCAGTATCAGTCCCTCATTTTTTGGTAAAGAATACTAATCCAACTCCTTCATATTATGAAGTTATTCCTCTTGTACATAACTGGTGAAATAATTTTCTCTACTAGAAGTCCTTAGCAATGAATTACAGTCTTCACTATTCATCACTCAGTGAACTTGCATTGCACGTAGTATATTCCTTCTTCTAGTTATTTTATTCCCCTTTTCCATTTTGCTCAGAGGCAATGACGATAACCTTCCTTTGAGGGATGCCATGGGAAATTGCTTTACGAAATCTATCTCCACTGTGTGCTCTAGTAAGGATTTCATTTTGCTTTTTATTTATTGTTTGTGTTATTTTTATAAAACATTGCTCATTATCTGACAGGGTATCTTTTTAAAATGGATATCAAAATGAATTTACAAAACATCACCACTATGGAATCTCTCAAATATGTAACCAACCAGAACTTGTAGTGGATTCGAGAAGGTCTAGCATAACTTGTTATCGCTCATTTTAAAAAAGTAAAATTTTATGGTACATAATTTAGCTTATTGCTTTGTTTTAGTCTCATCTCTTGACTTTCTTCCTCAATTTCACTTATGTTTTATTTGAACTGCTTTGTTTTGGGAAGAAAACAGCATGTGACATACATACTAACTTCATACCAGATCGTTTTAGAGCAAATATTGTGTGTCTGCCTCATCTTAGTTGAGGGACTGTAGAAAAGTTATTTAATCAGTATAAGCATTGGGTCTCTTAATACTTACAAAAGGGTTATTGATAATGTCCAACCATTAGGTTTTTGAGAGGACTAAACAAAATAACACAAATATAGCAAAAATCATATGGTATGGTATGCAGTAATTATTAGTCATCATAGTTGTTATAAACATTTCTAACCTTCTCTAGATAAAAAATAAGCCTGCCCCCCACCATATGTATACACACACACACACACACACACACACACACACACACACACACATTTATTTATATAATATTCATATATGTACACATATGCATATATGTGCATATACATTTTAATCATAGACATTTTGTCCATTACATATCAATAGTCTTGACATTTTTGTTTTCTATTTTATTCAAATAAACCCAGCATAACCTGTTTGAAGAGAACCTGATAGCTTGGCACCCAGCAGAGAACCTATATTCAGGATAATGCTCACAGCTTGCTATAAATGCATGTCTATGAATACAACTGATCCAACCATAAAAAGTGTTTTGCAGAGAAATGTAGAAAATAGAAGGAATAATGGAAAAGATAAGTATATTCTAATCTATCTCCAGAAAAAGGGAAATATGTGCATGAAATAATATTAAACTGAAGACTGATACATATGTCAAAATTTATTCCATGCTCTCATCTGAGGTTCAAATAGCATTCTGTTCTTAAAAATGGCTTTCGTTTAAAGTATTTCCTCTTCTCACACAGTTTAGTGGAATCACTTTTCTTCTGTGAAAATAAAGTGCTCAGGCTTGGAAAGCACATTCATAACTATTGTTTGTTTTAACTAGTAAGTACTATTCATATTTGTTCACACCATCTGAAATTCCTTTTTGGTCTTACCATTTTCTTGCACGTTTTTCTTCCTAGTTTCCTCTTTTCCCCTTCCCCTCTCCTTCTTGCTTTTTCTAATGCATATTAGAGGAATATATGAGTGTACAGCTATGTCTTTTAAGCTACTCTCTCATTGTATTTTCTCTTTAATTTCTCCTTTACTATGTGAAAAAGAAAGTAAATGAGCAAAACAAGGAGTGGAAGATTGGGTTTCCGATGTTATTACCAATCCTAAAGATTTCAGTTTATCGATTATATAGCTCAGATCAAGACCTATACCTCCTTTATCCAGAAGACAAGGGAAATCAACAACTACCTGACCTACAAATACACTTTCAACAATCAGGGTCTCAAATAAACAGGAGTTTTGAGTTTTGCATTTATCCATCTACAGCATACCTCACAAGAGTCATTGTGCTTGTGATGATTGAAAGAATCCATTACTGGCAGAGAAACAAGATAATTAAAAAGCATCAACTCAATTGTATGTACTATGTGCCTCTAATTTTGAATCTCCTTCCTCATGCCATCAAGAAAATGGCAAAATTCCTAGATGCTCAATTACATTGTCTGGCCCTGAAATTTTTGAGAAGTCTGGCACCAGCATGCCAAATTGCAGACAACCAGACAAAAAGCCAAGAGAGCAAATGCGTTAAGAACTAAAAATAAGTAAATAAATAAATGCTATTTGTTTGTAATGGTTTAGAACTCGAAGCAAGATTTAGAAAAACAAAAAAACATTATTTAGAAATTGCTGTCAAGCATTTTTCTCTCATGACTATATGAGAATAACTTCTGTTAAAATTAAGAAAGAGATACATTATAAATGCCAGCAATAGAGAAAACTTTGTCTGCTTCTGTATTTGGAATTTTGAGAATCTAGTCAGAAATAGAACTCTAATTCTGAATGAGATTTGTGCATTAATGCTTACTGATTAGTGTCTTAGTCAATGAAAAGATAATTTTCATGAGTTGAGAAAAAAGATAATCTAAATAAGACACTTATTTAGTTTCTTTTTCAATTGAATTTGCTTTCATTTATGCTGTGTGGCTGCTGGTGTAGAATACTTAAACTAACCTTCTTCAAATATGACCTAATTAAATTTAAAAAATATATCTTAATATTTAGTTTCTATTTCCAATTTCACTGAGAGTTTCATATTAAAAGAAAAGGCAAAAAACTTCCTTTCTACTGGAGTTAATTACAGCCTCTGATGGGATTAGTTTTCACCACCTTATTATCCAGTGTAACTTTCAATCAGAAATTGCAATTCCCTAAGAATTCCTCCACAAATAATTTTCTACTGTAGTTGAAAGAAAACACCCTAATTTATAGTTGTCTTACCAAAATAAGATTCCTCCCTCTTTAAATTTTATAAAACTTTGTAACTGGAATACATTTGGGTTATTTAATAAAATTAACTACTTATGCATTGTCTTACAAACTCACATAAAATTTAAGTTTTATAAAAGTAAGCAAAGTCTTCTAAAATCTCCTAATAAAATACTATAACACAGATTTAAACTTGTTTAAAAAAATTGTGGTGAAACATAAAATTTACCATCTTAACATCTTTTAAGGGTACAGTCCAGTAGTATTTAGTATATTCTCGTTGTTGTGAAGCAGATTCTAGAACATTTTCATCTTCCAAATCTGAAACTATAATTATTATCTCCCCTTTTAACCCTCCTTTGATAAATTCAAGTGTTTAAGTCAATATCATATTTAGAAGCTATGAATTCACGTTGGAGTAAAGCACTCTCAGATGTGTAGTTTTTGCAATTTTTTTAAATAAAATATTGTAGTTGAAGTTTTTTTCTATATTTAGTAAGAACTTTGGATATTTCATTTCTTAGGCCAATTTACTGACAAAGAATTGGGTGGCACATATTTTTAATTTTGTTTTTTTAAATCTATGATGTATTTTTAGTTTAACTATGTGGTGGCTATTAACAAAAGCAAAATGATTATAATATTTGATATAAAGAGGTAAAGACATGAAATACTCAGGTTAAGAATTCTTTTACACATTTTGCCTATTAACATTTTCTAGGGAAAATTTTGTTTTTATTTTATTGATGTTTCAGGAAAATAAATCACATGCTTTACTGAAAGAAAGAATAAGCTCATCTTTCTAAAATGTATCCACAGCCTTAATATATCATGGCTAAAATTAGATAAATTAGAGCTCTTGTTTAGTACTCTAGATGTCAGTAATTCTAAATCATCCTTTTAAACTGTATGTTTGGAGAGTCTGAAGTCATGAAGACAATTAGTTGAACAAAGACAAATGTCTGAGTGGCCATAAATTCCTCTAATATGAAGGTGTTTATAACTGAAGAATTGTTTTTTTTTCTTTATTTCTTCCTTTCTCTTTATATTTGTCCTTTCTTTTCTTCTCTTCCTTCTACCATTCTTTCTTTTCCATGTTGATTTTATTTTTCTTTTCGGAATTGTTCAGGTAAAAATAGACCACCATCAAACCTAAACTAAAATTGAAGATACCCCGAGAATTGAAGAAACACTCTCCAGTGTAATGGATTTTTTTTTTCAATTAAATTTTGTATTTAAAAGATTCATTTACTCCTTCTAAAAGACCTTTGGAGATTTAGAGATGGCGAATCATGAGGAAAGGGACCATAGTATAAGTTCAACTGTAAATAAATGTTTATACTCTTCTCCAGGTTCCTATCAGGCATTATGAGATCTACATGTTTAGTTAGTGATTGTACAAGAAACTCAGTGCTTTTCAAATACCCTCTGTGACAGAATCAATAAAGTAGAGACACAAGGACCCCTGAGGTCCTTGTACTCTCAAGTCGCTTAACATGAAGTTAAAAGATGAAGGAAAAGTACACATAAAAAAGTGTGTGCTAAATGCTTAACAAATACCATGTGATAGTTGAAAAGGATCTGAAATGTAATATGAGTTGGTTGTAGAGATAAGAGGGAACATATTTCATATTAATTGAATTAATATTTAATATTGTCTTTGAAGATTAGATACTGTGTGTGTAGGTGCAGATTAGATACTGTGTGTCTAGGTGGATAGTTAGGTTTTAAAAATTAGATAAAATGCCATGGCAAATTTTAATTAATGAATTTATTTAAACTTTCCTCTTTCCTTCCCTCCATGAGTAAAGAAACAAAGAGAGAAGGAGAGAGGAAGGCAGGGGGAGATAGATCCTGAATAGGGTCTTGAATCTGTAATCCATCCAGTTTCAGTAAGTCCCAGGGCATGGGCATGCATATTTCAGGTCTCCAGAAATGAACCCAGAACCTTTCCATGTGGTTTGCCACACAGAGCCTATATTTCACTGCTGTACCACTGTCCGACCCCAGCAAAAATGTTTTAAAGAAAGTTCCATGACAACTGAAAGCAAGGTTTTTAAAATGATACATTTTATATTTGTCAAATATTTATCTTTACTGTCATCTGTAGAATATATTGAAAAAATTTTTAAAAGGCATTTTTTTCCCCCAGAGAGTGCATGTACTTTCCAAAGACAGACAGAGAAAAAGACGGGGAGAAAGCACTCCCGGTGGGGTATGATCATGGCACAATCCCTTCTCCTCTCTTTTTCCATCTGGTTGCAATTTTGGGCAGGCTGGCTCATGCTCCCAGTATGTTTTGAAGCTGCCAGAACAGGTATTCAAATTCAGTGTCAGCCCTGTGAGGTCTGACTTTCTTAACCATACGGCCACAGGACCAGGTCTGTAGTAGAAATTTTCTACTTCGCATTATTTTATGAAAATGTAAGTAACTAATAAATGGAAGATACTTAGTAAAAGGCATAGCACATAGTAAATGCTAAAACATTTTTTAGTGAAACATTTTTTAAAAAGAAATTTTATTAAAGTTATAACATTTTCAACTATAAATCTAAGGACTAACTCAAAATAAATTTTGGTTAGACTTTTGTAAGTTGATAAAAAAAGTATGAGAGAATGTGTTCCACAATAGATTGAGACAGGAATCTAATTTGAGTTCTGGGAAAAGAAAATTAAGTCTTCATGTCTATTAGATTAAGGTGTCTACTTCTTTTCCCATTTCTGTTTATATAATTTTCTTGATATAGTATTTTATAAAACACAATCTATTTTTTATAGTTATCCTTCTTTGAGGAAAAAAAGGAAAAAAAAAAAAAACACACATGCATACCTGGTTTCTTACCATAGTGAATTTAAATACATATATTGTTTCTATGGTAAAAGTACAGTTTATTATCAAATGCCAGACTGGGGATTAAAACATTACAGTCATCATGGGAACCAGCAGTTAACATAATGGCTATGTTGCTGAACTCCCACATAGTCGACCGCGGTTCGCATCCCAGACCTGGTGGCTTAAAACTCATGCTGGGCGTGTGTGCGTGGCCCAAGATCCAGAGAGGAGAATGGAGAAGGGATTGCGGCGTGGCCATCCCCCCTGAGGGGGTGATTTCTCGCTTTCTGTCTCTATTTCTCTTTCTGTCTGTCTGGAGAATGCATGTGCCCTATAGCAAACAACCTATCCAAAAAAAAAAAGAAAGAAAAAAAAAAATTACAGTCATCAGACAAAATGTTGGACACCATCAAGTATACAGCTAATCTTTAACACTTAGAAGAAAAAGGCTAAATATTTCACTTAAACCTTTGACTTGTGGAACTTGTGGAGTGTTACAGGAATATTATTTACAGCTTAGTGTCCAGAATTGTTTCAAAATGCATAGTTGCTCATAACCAAAGGTTCTTTAGATGTTGTGCTTATTTTACTGTTGTTTCTTTTATTTGTCATATTAGAAATTATTCTATCCCTTCTTTTGCCCGCTATTATAAATTAAATATAGTCCACTTTTAGGCATATAGACTCCCATATCCTGGCTACATTAATTCCCAGCATTCTATTAGAAATCCTACTATTTCTCTCTCGAGAAGGTATACATATATATATGGGTTTTTTTTTTTTTTTTTTGAGAGAGATTTTTTGCTACAGGGCGCATGCTCTATCCAGAAAGACAGAGTGAGACAGGGAGAGAGAAAGCAAGAAATCACCCCCAGGGGAGATGGTCATGCCACAATCTCTTCTCCTCCATTCTCCTCTCAGGATCTTGGGCACACTTGCACACACATGTGCTTGGCATGAGTTCAAGCCACCAGATCTGGGACTCAAACTGCAGTCAACTATATGGGAGTCCAGCAACATAACCATTATACCAACTATATATTTAAAAACAAAGAATTACTTGGTATTATGTTTTTACAAAATTTGAAATTTATCTAACATTTGTAAAGTGTTGAATCTGGGCCAGTAGGTGGCAGTGGTGGTAAAGGGGCTGATCGCATATGACCAACTGCACAGTTTGAGTCCCAGACCCAGCAGTTTGAAAAATATGCTGGGTTCATATGCATGTAAATCCAAAATCCCAAGAGAAGAATTGGAGAAGATGGGATTGTGGTATGGCCATCTCCCTTGGGGAGTACTTTCTTACTTTTCCTTTCTCTCTCTCTGTCTCTGGCAAGTACATGGTCCCTGTAGCAAATTAAACATAAATACATATGTACATACACAAAATGTTGAATTATTGGTATTTTGAATACTACTGATGAGAAAAAATGACCTATTACCCACCTGACAAATGGTCACTAGGCACAGATTGCTGTTTTACTGCAGTTTATAATGGTATCGCTGAGAAGTTTTATTGGAATGCGTTCAATTGAACCATTCTGAGAAGATCCAAATCTTCCCTAAGACATTTTTACTTTGGTTAAATATAATCTTGTGGTTAGGTAATGAATGTATTTCTTATTCCCACTTCTTTGAAGAAGTGAATAACTTGGTGAGAAACTAGTCAGTTGTGTGGGGATGGCAGTCTATAATTTGTGAATTAAACACAATGCTCAAAATGTTTGTTTCAATGGCAATCTGGACAAAGAAGGTATAAGAAGGTTTTTTTCAGCAGGTTTTACCATGTGCACTGCAGAATGGAAGTTCTATTGGAGTATGTAAGCTTGGAAATATGAGTAGTCTAGGTATGCTAACAAGATGAAATAGGAAATCTGTACCATAATCTCTCAGGAACCCAGGTCTTGTACCTTTCCTTCTCCCTTTCCTTCCTCTCCCACCTCAGCTAACCAACAAAACATTCCTTTGGGGATAATAACAGGTGTATTTTATTAAAACCTGAATTATTTTCTGCAAAGGGAAAGGACATCGTCTTTTAATATTCTTAATGCTGTGATTTGTTCCTGAATGCTTATGATGACATAAGGGAGTTTGCATGCTTAAGGATTTTGAACTTTCCTCCAGAATCTCTCCATGATCTCAAAAAATACAAATTTAGCTCTATGAAAATCTAGCTGCCCTCTATTCTATTTCATCACCCTATGGCTTTTACTTTATTACTTTGTATTTGTCCATCCTATAAGATAGGAAGTCATGGTATACCGTGTCCCCTATGCCAGTTTGTTTCTTTTACCTGACCATCTCACTCATTTCTCATGCTGAACTCTAACCCTCTGAGGTCTAACTTCGGCATCTCCTGTACTGTGCAATTTTTCCTCAATTTACCAAATGAAGTTGTTTATTTGTTCCTATACAACAGGTCTGAATCTTAACACTTTTTTTTTTCTCTATTGGATCATTGGAAAAGTCAGGACAGATTTTTGCATAGAGGAACACAGAAAAGTAATCGTGACTTTTCCTATGACTCAGACCCTATGACACAGATCACACTTAATTGAAATTATTTGATGACTTACATATTTGCCTTCCAGGTTTTGAGCTCCCTGCCCTATTATAAGCATATGCCTCATAATCAAAAGTTCAATAAAATATGACTATTGTTAATAAATGATGATAGAGTGGAAAGAATGGTTAATTAAAACATTTATAGTAGAGGAAGAATGATTAAAGCAGATATGTATTCAATTAAGCATTTATTTACTTTCATGTTTAGAAACAATGGTCATATTTGTATACCAACAGCTACTTTTAGCTTTACTGAAAAAGAAAATGTAACTCAACTTTAAAAGTAATATATGAAAAAAGATTAAAATAAAAGTAAATAAATTTGTTCGGTAGCAGTGTGGTTATCAGAGATGTAAGTTGACTAGCTAGCCCATAGTAATGAGCTATATGCTGAACATTAGAGGAGACTATGACTATTTTTTTTGAAGTAATGTTTATTTTAGAGCTCTTATGTTATCAGACCATAAATTTTGTTTTAGCTGCAACCTTGTAGCAGACTGGTTGTATAAGAGATCTTTATGTTCAGGATCCTATGTATTTATATTGAATTTCACACAGAAGTCAGAAGAATTAAGCACTGTATTTATGATACATATTATATAGATTGTTAGCACATGCATATAATTTGTAATTTGACATATACTTCATATGAATATATTCCATAAAAACTAAACCAATACAAAATATGTATTTGGGGGTGACTTTTTTAATGGATAAGGAGTATGTCAATAAATATATCCCTATGTGCAAGGTATGTAGTAAATTCTATAAATAGATTAGAGAGTGATTTGGAATATAGTGCCAGAATGAAATCCAGAAAAATAATGATTCTTGTGATCTAGTTTTACTTAGAATGTTACACATAAATGCCATTTACATTTGTGTTTATTACTTTGCTGGAAATTACATTAGTGCTGCTGTTTCTATGTTATCTGATCAGGTTGATATTGATGATGACTATGATGACAATGATGAGTTTTTTTTGGGCATGCATCTTCTCCTACTTTGAAATATATACGAAGTAAAATAGCTTCCTAGGAACTCTAAGAATTAAACTTGTTTTTCAAGAATAAAAATAAATTTAAAAAATAAAAGAGCAAAATTAGTATGCTTCTGGGCTTTTGTTTGTCCCTTTTCTATAATTGACAAATAATGAAGAATAACTAGATGGTTGCTCAGTTCTACTTTTCCCTGCTCAGCAAGATCACAAGATCTCTCCCTTTTTAATTTTTTTTTTTTTTATGACATGGATTGATGCAAAGGTCTGCTTGCATGATTCTGACCCATAGACCAATAGCTTATTTTCCACACTGTTCTTATTTAGTTAGAGAGTGTTGTTTTTACTTCATCTTTTTCTCCAGATGATGGAATGCTATTGATTAGAGGCTCCCTCTGAGACTTCAGCAAAGTCTATGATGCTGATCTAAATTGAGTAAAACCTCAGATGAGAAGATAAACACACATTTTACCTCACATTCCTGTCAGATAATACTCTGACATAAATTAGGCTCACAAAGATAGTGGAACAGATATTATTTGACATACATTCTAAGAAAAGTGATATGAAGGGTTCTAGCACAGTTGGATGTTTTCCCCCCTATATTGGATTACTAACTGCTGTTGTAACAAATTACCATAAATTCAGTGGTCTAAAACAACTCTGATATACTATCTTACAGTCCTGGAGGTAAGTTCAGGGTGTTACCTGAGCTGTATTCCTTCTGCAGGCCAGGGGGCGTGGGGGGGTGGTGGGGTGTGAATTACTTCCTTGCATTTTCCACCTTCCAGAGGCCACAGATATTCCTTGGTTCATGAACTCTTCCTATAAATTCAAAGCTAGCACTTTAGTTTCATCAAATCTACATTTTTCTATCTGAATTTTGATTTTTTTTCATCATATCACAACCCCATTTGCTTGTGATTGCTTTCCTCTTTTAAGATCTCTTACACTGGGCCCACCCAGATAAATGAAAATAATTTTCTATTTTAAGATCGTTAACTTAGTTAACTTAATCACATCTACAAAATTTGTTTTACTCTGTAAAGTAACATAAGTAACATATTTACAGGATTTGGGGATTATAGTGTGGATGTCTTTGGAGGTCTATTATTCTGTCTACCATAACATTTTTTTTTTGAGAGGTTTTCACTATAGGGCACGTGCACTTGCCAGACAGAGAGAGACACAGAGACAGAAAGCGAGAAATCACTCCACAGGGGGGATGGTCACGCCGCAATCCCTTCTCCTCCGTTCTCCTCTCGGGATCTTGGGCACGCACGCACACATGCCCAGCGTGAGTTTTAAGCCACCAGGTCTGGGACACGAACCGCAGTCGACTACGTGGGAGTCCAGCGACATAGCCATTACACCAACTGCTTGTTCGCTCTACCATAACATTTTGTAATAGATGTTAAATCCTTTCAGAACCATTTCTTATACATAACTTTAAGGCAAAATTGAAATATAAAAAAGAAAAAAATGTCTATTTATGGAAATTTAAATTGTATTTTTATATTTTGTCATTTTATTTTAAATAATTTCACATTTGCAAAAATATCATAAATGTAAATCTGAAGTTTCCCATACATTTTTTACTTGATTTCCTTAAATAATTACATTTCACTTGAAATGATCAAAACTAGAAAATGAACATCATTGCAAAGGTAAGAACTACTAGACTAATTCATATTCTATTTTCCCACGAATCTATTTTTTTTCTGGTCCAGGACCATGTGAATTATTGCACATTGGCAATTAATAGTCATGTCTCATTAATGTATTCTAACACCCTCAGTCTTTATCTTTCATGACCTTGATATTTTGAAGAGTACCGATCAATTAGTTTGTAGACTATCTCTCAATTAGAGTTTGCCTGACCTTTTCTCATGATTAAATTCAGAAATGCTGTTGTGCCCTTCTCAGCACATTATATCAGAGCGAATGCTATCAACATGTTTTGCTACTGGTCATGTTCATTCTGATCACCTGGTCAAAGTAATATCCTAAGGTTTTCACACCCTAAAGTTTATGTTTTCCCTTTTTAATGACTACTCAGTGTGATAGGCAAAGTCATCCAGGTTTCACAGTACCTATTAGTCTAATATAAACAAAAGCTTTACTTTCTCTCCCTTTAAAAAGGGATTGTATCTTCCATTTTACAATAATTACAAATTATTTTTATTACTCAGGTAGGTAGGTGTATGTTTATAGACTTTATTTCCAAATGAGGGGTACAATTGTTAAAAATATGGTGACATCATTGGTGAAAAGATCCTAACCTGGCTAAAATAGGACACTTAAATAGAGGGATATTTAGTTAATAACATCCTATTAATTATTCTAGAAGAGTTTCCCCTAAATTTTTAAATTTTAAAAATCAAGTTAGTGAATTGTACTTTTCTGCTTAAACCAGCCTACTTGTCCCATCTTTCAAGGATCTGACCAACTCCCACTTTCTCCATATCCTTACCCTTCAACTCTTATTAAAACAAGAAACTGTGTCTCATTTCATTATATTCTCTTTCATATTTCTACAAAATGAAGTGCAATAAAGGTTCCAAGATTATTTAAAGGAGAATGCAGTTTTTCCCCAATTCTTTTATATTCCTCCATTTTTTTGTAACATGCAGTGGATACAATGAAGTTTCTACGGGGACCACCAGATGGCTTAATGATTATATTGCTGGACCTCCACATTGTCAACTACAGTTTCAGTCTTGGACCCAGAGTCTTGAAACTCATGCCAGGAGCATGTATGTGTGTGCTAAAAATCTAAAGGAGGAGGGATTGCAGTGTGGCTATTCCCCCAGGGTATAATTTCTCACTTTCTGTCTCTCTCTGTCTCTCTGGCAAGTGCATGCACCCTATAGCAAAATATCTCTTACAAACATTTTTATGAATATTTATTGATAGGCAAGTATTAATGTTGAAAATCCTTAACCATTTAACATAAATATTACTAAAATAATATAAGAAAATATGTTAAAGAAACACATAGGTGGACATTTGCTATAATTTTATTTATACTTCTTACATAATAGCTTCCATTTAGGTATTTGTTGAGTCAACTAGTAAACAAGTTAAACAGAAATATATACACTGATCAGTACTTGTAAAAGTCTTTAATATGGATTATGTACCTTCCAAAGGAGAAAATAATCAGCAAGATTTCAGAATTTTGGAAGTATAAAACACTATTTTAACAGACATATAATAAAATGCAAATGTAAGAATCTTTAGACAGGGCCAGCCTGTGGTTTGGGAGTTAAGGTGCTGTATCACATATGACCATCATAGCTGTGTTAGTTCCAGACCTGGCAGCTTGAGAATCACTCTGGGCACATGTGGTTCCTACCCAAAGTCTCAAGAGGAGACTGGAGAGTAGGGATTGTGTCATAGGCATCCTCCCTGGGGGGTGATTTCTCACTTTTTCTCTCTCTGTTTCTCTCTGACAAGTGCATGCACCCTAAAGTAAAAACAAAGACAAAACAAAACAAAAAAAACTCAAGGTAAATGTCTGAGATGTATGAATGAATTCAGTGAAGACTATGTAACTTCTGAGTAGTACTAGAGGTGGGAGGACTATATTAGTAACAGTTATTGAACCACTACAATTGTGTAGCATGGGATTGTCATAGAGAAAATTTAAATAGAAAAAATGGATGAGATACAGACAGGAATATTGCTGAAATTAAGGAATGATTTTTTTTTTCTCTCTCATTGTGTCCAGGTGGATTGCCAAAAAGAGTGTAATTTATCTTGACACTTATAAATTATAGCTAATACTTTTCTGTTTGGTCCCTATCTGATGAGATAACCAAGTATGCAAGCAATAAATATAAGCTGTTTTTCTCTCTAAAGGAGTGCCCATAAGACTTTGAGGAATGTCCTACCTTATTAGAAAGAATAATTCCTAGATATGTTGGAAGAAAAATTTCTTAGGGAAAAAGTTCTAAGAAGACACAAGTAAAATAAAACCATTTTTAAGAAGTTGTTAAATAGGGAACCAGCAGTTAGCGTAATGGCTATGTCGCTGGACTCCCACGTAGGCGACCGCGGTTTGTGTCCCGGACCCGGTGGCTTAAAACTCACACCAGGCGCGTGTGCGTGCGTGCCCAAGATCCCGAGAGGAGAATGGAGGAGAAGGGATTGCGGTGTGACCATCCTCCCTGGGGGATGATTTCTCGCTTTCTGTCTCTAGGTCTCTCTCTGTCTGTCTGGCGAGCGCACGTGCCCTACAGTGAAAATCTCTCCAAAAAAAAAAAAAAGAAGTTGTTAAATAGATGTATCTTGGTAGATAAAGGGAAAGAAAATAAATTATATAATGGAATATAGTATTTATAAAATTTCAGTTCTCGAAAGGTAAATCTGAGACCAGCAGGTTGTGTAGTGGTTACAATTCTGGACTTGCATATGGCTGACTGCAATTTGAGTCCCAGACCTAGTGGCTTGAATCTTACACCAGGAGCTTGTGCATGGATGCCCAAAATCCTAAGAAGAGAATGGAGAAAAGGGATTGTGGGATGACCATCCCCCCTTTGGAGATGATTACTTACTCTTTGTGTCTCTGTCTCTTTCAGTCTCTGCTGCAAGTGCATGTGCTATAGCAAAAATCTCCTTCCAAAAAAAAAGAAGAAGAAAAGAAAGAAAGAAAAAAAGAGGTAAGTTTGGATATCCTGAAAACGCATCAATCTACGTTAATAAATATCAGATAGAATGCATGATCTAGATTAACAAAATAAATGTTATTTCTGGTGATAAATGAAATGATAGAGACACCTTTATAAATGACTTAGATCTGTTGAAAGCACAATTGTGATGAATATATATCTGATTCATATAATGTTCCTGATTATTGATTTTTTTTTTTTTACTAATTTTATTGATACCACAAGGGAAATTTCCCTTTTTGTCTATCAGAAGACAAGGTGGCAGTCTCTATTTTATCAAACCCATGGTACAAAAGTGCACTGTGTACTATCCAGGTGAAATCTTTTAATTTTTTTTAATTATATTTTTATTTCATTTTCTTTTATACATTCAATCACATTATTATTTGTCTTACAAAATAACTATTTCAACAGGTGAATATTTCTCCCTAGTACAGTTGATAAAATTACAAAATATCTTCAAGAGATAATACCACGTTTCTTTGTGCCATTAATGCTTTGCCTCCCTATTTATCTTCTAAATGTCCTTCCTCAGACCCTCCTCTTTCACACACACTATATATGGTATTTACATCTATATACTGTGTTTCTATATCCTTTAGTCAAATAGTTTCAGTCATAGAGTGCGGACACTTGGTATATATTAAGTGAGAACATACAATTCCTTTCCTTCATAACCTGGCTTGCTTCACTCAGCAGTAAATCTTCCATATTCATCCATCTCCTGTCAAAATCCAGAGTTTTTTATGGCTGAATAGTATTCCACTGAGTATATGTGCCACTGTTTTTCTATCTATTCATCTGTTTGTGGGCATTTGGGTTGTTTGCATGACTTAGCAATTGTGAATAGTGCTGCAATAGACATTGATGTGCAAGCACTTTTCTGATGAAGTATTTTTCTGTCCTTTGGGTAGATACCAAGGAGTGGGATTGCTGGATGATATGGTAGTTCTATTTAAGGAATCTTCAAATTGTTCTCCACAGTGACTGGACCAATTTACATTCCCACCAGTAGTGTCAGAGATTTCCCCTTTCACCACACCTTGCCAGCACTTCTCTTTTTTTTTTTTTTTAATCTTAGTCATTTTGACTGGGTTTCGGTGATATCTCCTTGTCTAGGTGAAACCTTAATGTAAAAATCTTAATGTAACTCTTAATTGCCAAAATTATTTGTTCATATTCACCTGTTTTATCAGAAAATAATGATCTTTTTCTGAGCAGTCCATAACATTTTTATTATTGACTATTCCCACTTAATATATTGAGCAGGAAAATTACTTGAAAAATAGTGGTGTTAAATAGGGAATATAAATATAGAGAAAAATATACTAAGATATATGTGAAATTTTATTCTAGTATTTGAAATACAGATAAAAGGACAGACAAGGAACCTTTATTTCTTCCCAAGGGCAGTTATGATAGAGAGATAGATACCGATTGCAAAGATACAGTTTATTTTAATGCAAAGTGGAAGTTCAATATCAACAATTGTTCTCAAAAATAGCATAGTCATTTCAGAAGCTAGAGAGTGTGGGTCCTCATCATTTTTTACCTCTATTTATTAGCATCAGAAATTACTACTTTGTTTCCAACTGGGGCTAGCCATTAGAACAGTAGTAACCCAACACTTGGCAATGCTTGTACCCACATGGGAAGAGTCTAGGTTTGCATCCCTAGGTCTGCCTGTACACATTGGTGCATGCATGTCTGCAATCCTGACTGGCTAAAAAGAGTCACAATGTGAGACCTGTGGAAAGTGCTTGTCTCTCTCTTTCACATGATTTTTAAAAATAAATTATTTTTAAAAAATTGCTGCACTATAAATCATTTAGACACAATAGTCATTTGTAGACCATTATAAGATATACAAGTAGAATAATCATTCTTCTAAAATGTATATGGAGTGTTCATCAGTACAGACCATTTAATCGGCCATAAACAAACTTTAATACAGTTTTAACAGGATAGCAACAATGTCAATAGACATGGAAAAAACATTTGATGAAATCTAATACCACTTTCCAACATAAACACTCAACAGACTAGGAATATATTGATACTCCCTCAATGCAATAAAGTGTACACACACACACACACACACACACACACACACACAAATAAAAAAATAAAAAAACTACCATCAACAAAAACTCAGCTAACATTATGCTTAATGAAAAACTCATTTTCCTAAAATCAGCAAGAAGATTAGAGTGTGCACTCTCTCACTTTTACTCAATACAGAACTGGAAGTTCAGACAGGGGAATTATTGAAAAGCAGACATAAAAGGCATTGATACTGGAATGGAAGAACAGAAAC
>NW_006159759.1:4714994-4744688 GCF_000334495.1 Tupaia belangeri chinensis
CAGATGAGACTAACTTTTGTGAAGAAAATCTTAAGAAATCTTCTAAGATGTAGATTACAACTAATATAGGAATTCAAGTTGCAGGATCTGAAATCAATTATACAAAAATAAGTTTGGATTTCCATATCCTAGTAATGAACATTCTGAAAATCTAATTCAGAAAACAATTCAAGCTGTAGTAGACTAAAAAATAATAAAATATGGATTAATTATTTAACAAAATAAGTACAAAATGTAGGCACTTAAAATTAAATATTGTTGAAAGAAATTAAAGATTTAAGTAGAAAGCATTCCATAGTCAAGAATATGAAAACAATATAGTTAAAATGGGTAATATTCCTCAAATTTTTCTATAGATCCAGTGCCATTTTCATTAAATTCCAAGTTAGCTTGTAAAATCAAATTACTAATTAATAAAATTCATATGGAAATTCAAGGTAACAAATAGCCAACAACAATCTTTAAAAAAGTAATAGAGTAACATACACACTTCCCAATTTCAAACTTACTATACAAAGAAACTTAAAAATATATAGAAAAATTATATTAAAGTATACATTTATTTTGATGCAAAATGATTTTGAAATACATGCATAATTTTTCATAATGTTTCATGAACTTGTTGAAGATTCCTTAAGTAACTACAGCAAGCAAGACATAGTGCTACTTGAAAAATAATAGACATGAGAGACATACAGGTCAATAAAATAATGTGAGGAGTCCAGAAATTCTCACATAATCATTAATTTGAGTTTTGATGAGAATAACAAAGGTATTTATTGGGAGGAAAGAATGATTTTTTTATCAACTGGATATTTACATACAAAAGAATGAAGTTAGACTCTTATCTCAGACTATTTATATAAAAATTAAAATGAAACTAATATAAAAGCAAAAATTATAAAAATTTTAGAAAATATTTTAAAATCTATGTGATATTGGGTTAAGCAAAACCATAAAAGTCAGCAAAAGCAGAAATGACAAAAGCAAAGGAGAGTTAAGTTGACTTCATTAATTTCAAAAACCTTTTGTGCTTTCATGGAGACCATCAAGAAAGTTAAAATACAACTCAGAGTGAGAGAAATTATTTTAAAATCCTATTTCTGACTAGGGATTTATTTCTAGTCTGTATGAAGAACTTTTACATTTAATCACAGAAAGATAAATAACCCAATAAAAGAATGGACAAAGCATCAGAAAAGAAACTTCTCCAAAGAACATACACATATGGTCAATAAAAACATTAACAAGAGGGTCAACCTCATCAACCCTAAGTTAAAGCACACTGTGATACTACTACATACTCACCAGGATGGATAAATTAAAAAGTCACATTATAAGTATTGACAAAGATATGGAGAAATCGGACCCTTAATACGTTGCTGATTAAAAACAGGTAAAGTGATACACACACTTTGGAAAACAATCTGGCAGTTCCTCAGAATGTTAAATATAGAGTTACTACATGTTCTAGTAATTCCACTTTTAGGTTTGTATCTAAGAGTGATAAAGACATATGACCACACAAAAACGTATATACAAATGTTTATTGCACAGTACTCCTAATAGCCAAAAGTGAAAATAACTCAACATCCATTAACTAGTGAATGAATAAATATGATATTGTGTATCTATACAATGAAATATGACCTACAAATATAAAGAAGTAAAATCCTGTTACATTCTACTTGACTTAACCTTGACAATATTATGGGAGAGAATAAGTCACAGAGAGACCAAATATTATTTATTTTTATTTATATAAAATGTTCAGAATATATATATAAAGCAGATTAGTGATTACCTAGTGCAGGCTTTGGTGACAGTGAAGGAGAATGATTGGAGGGGAAGTGACTCAATAGATACAAGTTTTTTTGGTGGGTGAAGAAGTTTTATAAATTGATTATGTTGATGGTTGCACAATCCAGTGAATGTAATAAAACCCTAGAATGTTATACTTTAGGTGAATGGTATGGTATGTGAATTATATCTCCATAAAGTCATTATATTAAATAACTTCTGTACCTTTCTCAACATGCTTTTCTCTGTTACTTTGCATACTTTAATATTTTTTGCCTATACCCATTCCTTGTTTGATTCAATGACTTTACTTTATGTCTTTTAGGTGTCAGGCATTAATATAACTTCTTAGGCAATAGGAGTGAATAACAGGCAAAAATTACTGACCTAAAATTACATTTAAGTAAGGTAAATAGATCAAAAATAAGAAAATTAGTGTTAATATCATGCTAAGTAAAGAAATGGACTAGGTAGAATAAAAGTAAATTAGGGAAGAGGGAAAGTTTAGACAGTGTAACCATTAAGAAAGTCCCATTGAGTAAATGGCCTTTGACTATCAGAAGGTAATGAGGGAATGAGTTGTGTGTTTGGAAGAGAAAAGTAGAAGAAACAAAGGACTGGCAGAATCCATGGTGGTTAAGGGGGTAGATCCCCACATAGCTTTCTGCGGTTTCAGTCCTGGACCCACAGACTTGAAAAATCACACCAAGTAATGGGACCAACAGTTAGCATAATGGCTATGTTGCTGAACTCCCATGTAGTCGACATGGTTTGAGTCCTGGACCTGGTGGCTTAAACTCACACCAGATGCGTGTGCGTGCCCAAGATCCCAAGAGAAGAATGGAGGAGAAGGGATTGTAGGGGGTGATTTCTTGCTTTCTATCTCTCTATCTCTATGTCTTTCTGGTGAGTGCACGTGCCCTAAAACAAAAACCTCTCCCCCCCCAAAAAAAAAAGAAAAGAAAAAAAAAAATCACACCAAGTACTTGTGCATGAGTGGCCAGAATTCATAGAGGAGAATGGAGGAGAAGGGACTGCGGCATGGCCATCATCCCTGGTTGGTGATTTCTCACTTTTCCTCTCTCTGTCTCTCTCCAACAAGTAGACACCCTACAGAAAAAATCTAAAAAGAAAGAAAAAAAGATAGAAAGAAAGAAAGAAAGAAAGAAAGAAAGAAAGAAAGAAAGAAAGAAAGAAAGAAAGAAAGAAAGAAAGAAAGGAAAAGAAAAGAAGGAAGGAAGGAAGGAAGGAAGGAAGGAAGGAAGGAAGGAAGGAAGAAGAAAGAAAGAAAGAAAGAAAGAAAGAAAGAAAGAAAGAAAGAAAGAAAGAAAGAAAATAGAGGAAATAGTAAGTGCCAAATCTGTGAATTCTTCTAGGGACTATTAAGATCATTGGAAGCTGTAACAGAGTAAAAACAGGAAAGAAATAACTGATAAAGTTAGGAAATATTTGCAAAATCACAGAGCTTTTTTGATTATGAAAGGATTTAGATTTTTATTTGTAGCTGAAATAAAACATTGAACAATGTTTTATAAAAATATGCTATGTAAGTTATGTTTGAAGGAATAGTCTTGTTTTTAAGTATATTCTTTTTTTAGTGGGGGGGAGGTTTTTGCTATAGGGCATGCACGTTCACCAGAAAGACAGACAGTGAGATGGAAAGTGAGAAATGACCCCCCAGGGGGGATGGCCATGCCGCAATCCCTTCTCCTCCATTCTCCTCTCAGGATCTTGGGCACGCATGCACATGTGCCCGGCATGAGTCTAAGCCACCGGGTCTGGGACTGGAACCGCGGTCGACTATATGGGAGTTCAGTGACTTAGGCATTACTCTAACTGCTGGTCCCTTTAAGTATATTATTTAGTAGAATAAAGGGGAAAGTGAGGTAATAGTTATGACTTTTTTACAGTAATATTGTTCAAAGATAATAGCTCAGATTGGGGTTATGGTTGGTAATGAACTTGTCACATAGAACAGTGTGAATGGTGCCCCTGGAGTCATGTCATATGAAGGCATAGATAATCAGATAAATAAAAATGGTCCGGAGGGGTCAACTTCCAGATAAATTTGTAAAACCAGCCAAATTTATTGACTGATCACTCGTAGAGAGTCTTATGAGAGAAAAGGAGGCATAAATGTTGATTTTAAGTTCCGAGCCCGAGTTCCTGAAGAAATGGAGTTGTCATTTCTGAAACAGAGAAGACTACAGTAGAATTATCTGTGTATGGAACATCATAAGGTCAATTCTGAGAAAAATAAGTTTGAAATGTCCACTAGATGCCTAATAGATACATATTTGCAATTGATAGATGAAGGTTAGGGCAGAGGTCTGTTTGGGAGATATAAATTTTAGAAACATTAGAATGATGCTATTTAAAGCTATGAGCCAGAATGAGAACATGCTGCCTTTTTTAAGGTCTCACTCATCCATCACTTATTCTATAAGACTTTCCATCTGCCTCCACACTGTGTTGGATGCCCCTCCTAGGCACTTTCCATGTGACCAGTACAGTACTTTCCAATGCCCTAGCAGTTTAATGTGCTAAATATTGTATATTTAGTTGAAGTCCTATCAGGCAAAAATACTTAGGGAGAATTTTATTTCTGTATTACTTAGCACAGATGAATATAATGGAGAAAATAATATGGAAGCAATCTATAAGGTCTGAGATAATATCATGACTCTAAGAAATATTTTAATGTACTGGTTTTTGCTATATGAATATGAAAATGTCAACACAGAAAGCATCCAACTCAAATATAAAATATTTAATATCCGTCAAGCATCTTGTGGAGGAAAATTGTATGCATGATGATCACGATCTCTGAGAACTGTGACAACACTGAAATCATAGCTTCTATGAATCAAATGAATTTATGAGTTGGGAAAGGAAGTAGGTGAATAATACCAAGTTAGAAACATGTATTAAAGGAAAGGTGGTGATGTTAAGGTGTTACCTGCATGGCCAATTTTCTTTCTATCAGGAGGCATCCATAATAGATTATTACTTTGACAATTTGGCCAAATTCCAGGTTTCAACTCTTGGCCAAATTCTTAAGGATTTAATTCCACTTATTTATGAACAGAGAGTTCACAAAGACTTCATATCATAATAATTTGCAGTGAGAAATAGAACTGTCAAGGGTACAAGACATTCAAATAAGTCTGAATAGCTTCCCTATAGAGAAGTCACACGAAGAATAAATTTAAAAAATAAGATAACTTTTTGGAAAGGCACAAGAAGTCATCAAAAACAAAATAGAGATTTATCATTTGAATGTATCAGGGCTTCTTCACGGCTGGGTATTCTGATGGCCAGTCTTTTCAGTATGGGAAACTCGATCTCAGAACTCTGTCTCATAGAGTGGTGGAATTTAACTTGGTGGCAAATTTCTGTCCTTCACTTTTTACTGCCATTACCTGATTAATTTTAAATATATAACTTCAATGTAATTTTTGCTTATGTAATGTCCTTACGTAATGTTCCTTTAGCAGTATTTTTGCCTCTTCTCTGACAAACTGTGGGCTGATTTAACAGTTTAATTGAAGGAAGAATGATTTTAAGTAGCAGATTTGCTGTACACTCACTCTTTATTTATTTATTTTATTGTTAATTTTTGAATAGAGGCTTTTTTGGGGGGGTGGGGGGCTATAGGGTGCTTGTGCTTACCAGAGAGACAGAAAGAATTCACCCCCTAGGGAGATGGCCATGCCACAATCCCTCCTTCTCTATTCTCCACTCAGGATTTTGGGCGTGCATGCACATATGCCCGGCATGTTTCACGCTGCTGGGTCCAGGACTTGAACCATGGTTGACCATGTGGGAGTCCAGTAACATAATCATCTAGTCACGCCATCTACTGGTCCCATGCAGACCTTTCATTCTTTGTAGAACAGTCTTGTTTAAGGGCATAGAAATGAGTCAGGGAATCATTTCAAATTTGTGCTGGAACTCTGCATAAAGAGGAAGGGAGACCTCATCTTTGAAATTTCTTTAGCAGATGTTTAGTCTAAGGATTCTCTACGATAAACACTGCCTATAGTGTGAGGTATGGCTTCCTGCAGAACGTCACTGATCATCCCTGGAATAAAAAAATGGAGTTCTTGTATATATTAAATGGTGACTACTGTACAAGAATATCGGCCAACCTCACCCAGAACCTTTCATCTGGGCAAGAAATACATATACAATGTGGGAAAAGAGAACCTGAAAATCACCTCCATATCACAGACATATTTTTGCTTGTTCTGAGCTTTTGATTTCCTATGGCTTTGACGTTATTTAGTAAATCTTGTCACTGAGTATGTTCACTGATCTGTATGAGGCTGATTTGACATTCTAGTACTGTGAGGTAGATAAACCTAGAAGATAAATCATATTTCCTTCATTATCAACACTACATAATACCTATAAAGTTGTTTTACAGCTATATTGATTTAAATCTATATGTATTTTATGAGCTTATACATATATATGCATGCGTGTAATTCAAGAGTATATAATTTATTATTTATTCATTTATTTAATTATTTAACTTTATTTTATCTTATTTTTAAAATATGGCTACAGAGAAATGAGAAGGGAGAGAGAAAGAGAGAGAGAGAGAGAGAGAGAGAGAAAGCAAATCACTGGGTCTAGGACTTGAACTATGGTTGACCACGTGGAAGTCCAGAACCCTTAACCACCAGGCCACTTGCCAGTATCCCCAAGAGTATATCATTTAAATGATGGAATGGAACCAATAATCTTACGACTAATGCAAATAATTTAAAATGACTGTAAATAGTCCCACTTAGTAAACTAGTGAGAAGAATATTTTGATACCTATAGTATAAACCATACTGTCTCCAGTAATAATTATCCTTTGCAATCCTATATGTTTGAGTGTCAACTCATTAATATTAATAAAAATAAAACTTGGACCAACTGATGGCATGGTGGTTAAGGAGGCCGGAACCCCATGGCCAACTGAATAATACAAGCACCACAAGTGGTGGCTGAGAAGCAAGCTAGACATGTGCTACCCAAAACTCCAAAAGGAGAAATAGAGGACAAGGGATTGTGGTGTGGTTTTCTGACTCTCTCTCTCTCGTTCTCTCTTTCTCCAGCAAGCACACATGCCTTCTGACAAATTATAAATAATAATAATAATAATAACCTTATTTACCTCTAGGGGAATCAATTGTAGAACTATACAGTCTTGAAACTTCTTTGTAGAATACTCAGCACTAACTTTACCTCCCTAGTTTTACAACACAAAAATCAAGACCTTAGTATTTATGTACATTGACCATTGCACAACTATTAGTTCTAGAGACAGAACTATATCCCAGGTTTCTGACTTTTCTTTTCCTGTTATCTCCATTAAGCCAAAATAGAAAGCACTGAATTTACAGGTGAAAACTCATATTTTCAGAAGAATAGAAAAAGATATGTATGATCCTTCTAAAATACTGTTTGTCCTCATTTTCTCCTCTTTTTTTCTCTCCTCTTTGAGGAAGTATTTCATTGGTGCTCTCATACCTTTAGCAATGTTATTGTGTGATTTGTTTCTAGAGACCATAATATACTTTATCAGTGTTTTAGGTCCATGCAGTTTTCTTAAATAGTGTAATTTATTTTTAAGAAGACATTATTCAACTGTTAAGTTTAAAGTTTGAAATTGCCATTTAGAAATTTGTTAAAATACAATATTTCCCATAAAACCAAAAATGATAACAATAGCCACAAAAGTAATAGAAATATAACATATAAATAAAAAATAGCCCTGTTACCAGGAAAAGTATAATTAATGTTGTGTCAGGAACTTTCTGTATAAGATCCAATTTTTGGGGTGTTCATAAGTTAAATATAAAATGATTAATTTAAATGTGGATAACTGTTTGTAATAAGAAAACAGATATTTTCAATGGATGCCCAGAATGGAAATTGTCTCCAAAAAGTAGTTTACTTTTCCATTAGCAAAAAAGTGATTTATTGCATATATAGAGAGAGCTGTTTCATATTTAGAAGATTTAGATATGCTAGTGAATTAAAGTTGAACCTAATTTTATATTTGTTTTTTAAGTTAGCTGTTTATGTCTGTATTAACTTGGAATATAAGATCATGTAAAGTTAGGCCCAGTCAAGGTGAGATAGGCAACACTGCTGCGCAGTGCTCAAGACCTTGTAGGAAGGCCCCGGCTTCTCATCTCAGTTTTACCTCAACATTCCAGGGGGATAACCAGGAACCTGGCTAGCTGCAGGTCAGGGGAGAGGATCACAGCGTGCAGACCTTGTGGAGCATATCTGCTTCTGTCTTTTTCTTTACCTGTTTCTCTTTTAAATAAGGGTGACAGAAAAAAAAATCTTTTAAGTTTTATATTCATGCCTCTTGACGAGATAGCTCTCGGAATTGCTAGGTCATGTAGTTAAGTGTATGCTATTAGAAATTTCAAAGCAGGGACCACCACGTGGCATGTGGTGGTTAACCACATGCCCAATGGTGGTTAGAGTCAAAGACTTGGTGGCTTGCTTTGTCACTGCCCTTCCCCTCTGTCTCTTTCTGGTGAGTATGTGTGCTGAAAATTAAAATAATAATAATAGTAAAATTAAATTATTAATAAAAATTGCACTGCTTTGCAATTTCTTGAACTTCCCTCCTGTAGTATATGCTACATCCTGACTGATAAGTGGCATCGTCTTTCTATTAATTACAGTTGGTTTGAAGTGGTGCAAAATTGTGGTGTCAGTATCTAATTTCCTGATGATGTCGATCACGCTGTTTATGTGCTGGTTCCTACAATGTTTAGTGTGAGGTGATGTTTTAAACACTTGCACATTTTTAGTGAGATATTTGTTATTAATTTTGAGTGGAAGAAAGGGAGGTGGATGACCTAGGAAGAGTGAGAAACTTATCTCAGTGGGAACTAAATTTGGAGACACCAAGAAGAGCTATGTTAAAAAAGGACCTAAAATAAAGCTAACACATTTTTAAAATTTTAATAGTACAGAAGATATAGTGAAGATTATGCATTGCTTTAAACATTAATATTGAATACAAATATAAATATAACGTTTAAAATAATGAATAAAGTAGTTACATCTAGGATTACATTGCACTTTTAATTCCTTAGTGATAGTTCATACCTTTTATTCTTATCACCTTTTGTGGGCAAGACTTGGTCTTTGCTGAAAGTCCCTTTATTTTCTTGAAAGTATACTTGTATAGGATCCATTCATATGGGTTTGAGTGATACAAATGTGAACAAGACACTTTCTCCAGTTAGAAGAAAACATAACCTGTTTCCCCTCCTTGAGTATAATTAAGAAACAGCTGAAGCTATTCAACTCCAAAGTCAGCAGGATTGTGTTTTTTATTGAGAAAGGAAATGTATACCATATTTAAAGAGAATTCATGAACTGTTTTTGAAATGGGGAAGATTTAAAGTATACATTAGGATAAGTGTAAGGAAGAAATTTTTTGTGTTCAATGACCACCTCAGTGAGGGCAGTTTGAGTTAAGAAGTCATTAATCTAAATGTCCTCGGTTAAAATAGTTCTACTATAATGGAATATGTTCAAGACATAGATACTAAAGCTAAAATGAATTCTGTATATATAAATTTACAACATCCAAGGGATAAATTATCAACTAAATGAAATCAAAATTTTTCATAACCAGTGATATGACTTTATATCAGTTAGTTCTACTCGAAGACTTTCAGTGTGGTGTATCTTCATTGAGACAGTATTTACATGATGCTGTTGTTTGAAGAAAGGATTTATAAATGTATAAACTGGTATTGATTGTAGTTTTCTAAATAGGACTAGAATTACCCTTACCAAATGTTTTTTATCTTTTTTCAGAGGTTATGTGTGATTTATCTTTTCTTAAAATGTTTTGAAAGTCTCTATGCATTCAGACTGCTTCAAGTTCAGCAAATATTCATATTTTTTTCAGGACCCTTAGATCCAGTCAGTGTGTAGTTTAAGAATCCTAAGTTTATTGAGCATAAGTAACTAGGTCAAGATAATGAAGATATGAAGGACTAAGGCCAAGATACGAATCTCTTTTTATTTGATCATGAAGTCCAGGCTTCCTTATTGACTTCAGTATTATTGCATAAAAAAAAAAAACACATAAGTTTAGCTCTTATTTTTTTGTGAACATTAGAATATATTTGGCTGTAAAAAATGTGTGCAAAACAAACACTACATAGAACATATTTAAATGCTAAATTGTGTAGTACAGACCATTAAATTATATAAATGGAATAAAGTTTAGTAGAGCACAGGAAATATCATAGTGAATTTATATGTACCCAAGTATGTCCCTGATAGGAAATTGCTATCTTATTTCCTTCCTAGGCAACTGCATCATCTTAACTGATCATTTGGCCTAAATGATCCCTTCCTCTTGTATTCCCCTAATTTTGGCATAAGTGGCTCCATGATAGTAATGTCTATTAAATTTGATTCCTATTGATTTTTTTTCTTTACCGCAGCAATTATATGTTTGTGTATATGATACCTCCAAAGGATTAGTTCTTTTGAGTAAAAAGCCTATCCCTTCTTTAGAAAACCTTTATATATTTAAAGACTATTTTGATAGTTCATGATACTAACACAGTAAAAATGACAAATGTCTTGGTAATAGGTAAAAATTATATCACTGAAGGCCCAGCATGGTGGCACTCACTGCTAAAGCACTCTGTTTTGCAGGCTGGTACCATGTGGGTCAGCTTTAGTCCCAGCCTAGCATTAAGACTGGTTGTGGAAGAGAGCTCCTGTAATCCTCTCAACTTGCAAGGCTAGGGCAGAAGATCTGACTTCTGCTCTGGAATGTAGAGAGCAGAAGATAGGGTTTCGCCATAATATATGCAAACAATACTAAGACTCATGACTTCTAACTTAAAGTCTAGCAAAATGAAAAATGTACTAATATCCAGACATAACCTTTCTTTATATCAGTCTCTGCAAATTTACATGAGTTGCCCATCTTTCAATAATATATAATGAGGCATATGAAAAGACAAAAATAACACAGTCCCAAAAGATAAAGTGATTATGAGAACAAAACAAATATAATGTAGATGTTAGAACTATCTGGTGAGGGATTTAAAATAACTGTGATTAATATGTTAAACTACTAATTGAAAAGGTAGCGACATATAAGATCAAAAGGTGATCTTAGCAGAGAATTTTACTAAAAGAGAAAGGATCAAATTGAAGGCCTAGAAATTAAAAAAAAACAAAAACAAAAATAAAGCTTAATGAAAAGATGAACAGGGGACCAGTGGGTGCCATGGTGGTTAAGGTGCTGGACATTCCCACATGGCTGACCATGGTTTGAGTCCCAGACCTGGTAACTTGCTCTCTCCCTTTCTGTCTCTGTCTCTCTCTGGTCAAATTTAATTAAAAAATGGAATGAATAAATAAAATTAAATAATTCTTGGGAACCAGCAGTTAGCGTAATGGCTATGTCGCTGGATTCCTACGTGGTCGACCACAGGTCGAGTCCCAGACTCGGTGGCTTAAAACTCGCGGAGGCCTCGTGTGCATGCGTGCCCAAGATCCCGAAAGGAGAATGGAGGAGAAGGGATTGCGGCGTGACCATCCCCTCTGGGGGGTGATTTCTCACTTTCTGTCTCTATGTCTCTCTCTGTCTGGCGAGTGCACACGCCCTATAGCGAAAACCTCCCCCCCCCAAAAAAAAATTAAATAATTCTTAAAAAAAAAGATGAACAACATTTTCAATAGTTTCATCTGTAGACTTGACACACATAAAGAACTGGCAAATGTAAAATAGATAAAATATAAACTAAGATAAAAAATATATATCCTGAAATAAAATGATGTCTAAAAGCAATGTGATAATATCATATGATATAAAATATGTCCAACTAGGAATTCAAAAGGGTAAGAAACAGAGAGTAAAGAAATAATACTGAGAACTTTCCAAAATTAATGATGGCATCAAAGCACATATTCCAAAATCTCTAAGATAACCGACAAGGATAAATTGCAAACACAAGAACAAAATTAAAACTACTGTAAGTCAAAGACAAGAAGACAATTTTGAAGACAACAGGTAAAAAATTATATTCACAAGATAAAAGAGAATTGCAGTGTCTCTTCAGAAAGCAAACAAGCTAAAGGCAATAGAGTACCATCTTTAAAGTTCTGAGAAAATCAGTAGCAGCAACAATAACAGTAATAACTTTTACTCAGAATTCTATACACAGCAAAAAAAAAAATCTTTCCTAAAGTGAGAATTAAAAACCCTCAAACAAAAGCAGAGAGAATTCACACTAGCAAACCTAATCTTATAAGATTAAAAATTTAACAGCATATTGGTTTCTCAGACAACTACCAATAAACCAATTATTGAAGTAATTCAGAGTTTTGCAATAAAGCTGCTACCATTTCAGAGTAAAAGGACAACAGATGAAGGTATGGCCCAGAATAAGTTATCTTTCTGGTAGAAGCTAGAACTCTGGATGGAGGGGATTTGGTATCTCAGAGAGGCCACAGGAACACCTAGAGATGCTTCCTAAAATAGTGGCTCTGCATTAGTCATCTTGGGCTGTCAAAACTAAATACTGTAGAGTAGTGACCTAAAAATCCAGGAATTTACTTCTCAGTTCTCAAAGGTGAGAATCCCAAAATCAAGGTTACTGGCTAATTCAGTTCCCTGGTTACTAAGGGCTCTTAGTCTCAGCTTGAAGATGGTTTCCTTCTTCTGTGTCCTCACATGATGAGCTCCAGTGTATCATCTTCTTCTTATAAGGACATTAAACCCATCACAGAGGTCATGCTCTCTTGATCTCTTCTGAACCTAATCATTTGCCAAAGTCCCTGCCTCCAAATAAACATTACATTGTGTACTAGAGCTTCAACCTATAAATTTGGAGTATTAGGTGAGGAACTCTCCTAATATTTGGTCCTAGCAGGCTCCCTCTGAGAATCTAACTGGTCAAATCAACCTGAAAGACAATGGGCAAATAAGCCTACAAATATAGACTGGAAAAGTCCAGCCTCTTGGTGATAAAAATGAAAGAAAAAAAAGTGAGATATGAACCCTAGAGAAAAAAGATAAACTCTGTTTGTCTGAAGATTCAGTTGAATTGCCATCTTTGAAATTGTCTATATCCATGTCACCATGGTACTCTAACTCCCAAACAAAACAGCATGTCTCTGTTTAGAATGGCATTATCTTTCACAAAACACAGCTATTCTTCCTTTCTCTGAAAGTCTCATTGATGATCTTATTAATTTCAGTAGTCCAAGATTTCCAGTTAATATGAAATCTTCCCCATCAAATCTCAACATCATTCATACTCGTACAAAATAACAAGAAAAGCAGAAAGGGAAGAAATATAGTTAGTTAACATATACAGGTGTTTATAATCTGTCTCCCTTACAGTCACACACATAACACATGCACACAGGTACACAAAAAGGGCCACTAAATTCCTTACTTTTATTAGGCTCTTGTTATTTATCACTGCCTTTTCTACATGCCTCTTGCCCTAAATCAACACTTCAGTGTATCATTTTTTTTTTAATTCTAAAGTTAGACTCACTGTAGAAATGTCTACATGTATACTTGCCATGATTTTAATGGGTTGATATAGTTTTTACTTATTGTTTCTTACTGGACTTGACAGTAACCAGGAGGGCTTCAGTGAATTCTCTGGTTTACAAATATGGACATTGCCCACAATTGCATTATAGTACCAATGGTGCAGTTTTTTCCTTGTAGTGGGAATTAATCATCCCAGTTATTATATTACAAACCTGGTGTTAATCTATTGAATATCAATAAGATACTGTAAGCATCTGGAAAATGTAGGCTTCCAATAATAATTTGTGAATCAAAAAATTGTGGATCAATCAAATAACAATGTTTCTAGCTTTGTGTGGAAGATTTTTGTTAGAAATACTGTTGACAAAGTGAGTATAGTGACTCTTATTTCAGAACATTAACCTTGATTTATCTTGACTTTTAAACTCTTTATTTTTAAGCCCTTTGTTGACCTATTATAACCTTCACTTTGGAGTCAGCTAAAACAGAGAAAAATACTGGAAACTAATAAAAATATCTTTCTTTTAAATGAGAGAGAGAGAGAGAGTGATGACAATCTATAAAGATTTAGGAGAACTGTGTTGGCTGCGAGAAGTTGTCTTGTGGAAACTTTAATTGGTTTCTCTATTGACAGCCATCCTAATTGGGTTAGCCTTAACTGTTGGCATTAGCTGTAACTCCCTTAATTATGTCTGCTTAAAAGTCCAGAGGAGGAATATACTGAATTTCATCATAAACAAGACACTTTAACTGTGACTAAAATAACATTGCGATTAAACACCCAGAAACCAAAATGTTCGATAATGTAATGATTTTTAATTGCTAAAAAGTTGTTAGTTTAAAATAAACAAATTTTAGTAGATGATATTTAATAGCATCTTAAAATGACCAATTTTTGGTTAAAACAGAATTTGAGAAAACAAGCAGGTTTAGATTCATGGACTTATTATTATTTTTGAGGAAAATGGATTTTTTTAGTAGGTCAATAAGATTTTAAATGTTTAAAGTGAGAGAATTAAAGTTAACAAATGCTAAAGCAAAACAATTACGTAGCGTACTTATTAATTTCCTAATTTGAGTATAAACTTCTTTTTTTGCATGAGATTTTTGTAAAGTAGGATGTGGTAGAAATCTATATGTTCTATTGGTACATGATTTAGCTACCATTTAGTACATGATTTAGTTCCTTGTGAACTTTTCGAGGTACCTAGCAAACTCAAGTGAGAATGAAAGAGCAGCCTTTAATTAAGAGATGTAAGGGTGTATTTCCAAAAATAAAGTCATGTAGCAGAATTATTGACTCCAGTTTGCTACCCACTTAGCATATCAGCTAATAGTTTTTGTTACTGAAATACTAACAAATAATGGGGCCATAAAAAAGTTCCAGTTGTCTAGTGTTGGAACTAGAGAGAACTTAAAAGGATACCAGTTTCCTTCAGATAATTTGAAAATTGTAGCAATCAAATATACTCCATCAGTGATTTATGGTACAGCTGGGTTTTGAGTTCAGGATTTTTAAAATTTTTAATTTGGTTCTTCAGTTATATGACATATTTTATATTCAGATGATTGCAATTTGTGTAAAACATGTTGGCTTCAAGGACCAGCTACTTAGAAATTTTTGCTTACCAGAAAGAATGCAAATATTACCAGAAGTTGGTGTAATGGGTATGTCGCTGTAATGGGTATGTCTACTTGGGTATGTCCCAAGTAGTCAACTGCAGTTTGAGTCCTGAACCCTGTGGCTTAAACTCATGCTGGGTGCACATAAGTGCGTGCCCAAGATCCCAAGAGGAGAATGGAGAAGAAGGGATTGTGGCATGGCCATCCCCCCTGGAGGGTGATTTCTTGCTTTCTGTCTCTCTGTTCCATTGTATCTTTCTGGTGAGCACACATACCTTATAGCAAAAACCCCAAAAAAAAAAAAAGAATGCAAATATTAATTCAAAATGTCAGTGCTTGATTTCTTAATGACCTCTTGTTCTGTATTGCTAATTATAGATTCCAGTGAAAGAAAAAGCTAAAACATGCAAACTTTCCCCCACTTTTATCAGATATTCATTAATTTGATTTTACATTATCAATTTTATAAATTAAAAGAAAGTTGTGCCATGAAAACAGAGCTTATAAAACCAATGTAATAATGAAATGCAAAACAATGAATTTTGGACTGAGTACAGAGGACCTAGACCCATTTCTATAACTGTCCATGTAAATGTGAAACTTTATTCAGTGATTTAACCTCCCATGCCTCCACTTTCTCATTGGAAAGTGAAAGGCATATTTTTAGAGACTTCTGGGAAGATAGTATGTTTTAGCCACTATCTAAAAAAAATAAATAAAAAGAGAGAGAGAGAAATTACCTTTGGCTTTAAATAAATTTAGTTGGCCTTCCTTCCCTGTCATTTACAAATTTTATTTATTTTTGCATAGCCTTGAAAAAGTTTTTAACATTTCTAAGCCACAGTTTATTATACCTATAATGTAGAGGTTTCATCTCTTTTTAATTCATCTCAATAATAAAACTGCTTTGTACATTCTAGACATTCAGTGAGGATTATTTTTCTTTGTGTGATTCTGTTTTCCCTTTAAAAGGTTTTCTAACTCATCCTATGACACCATCCTATATGTGTCTAACACGTATCAAGAATATGAGAGGAATCTATAGCAGCTTTGAGCATTTATTCCAGCAGTATTTTAGTATTTTCATGGATATAGTCATTACTTTTCTTTTCGAAGAGGGTTTTTTTTTTTTTTTTTATAATTTGGGGGGGGCTTCCCCGACAACCGCTATAGATTGTGTGTGCGCTCGCCAGACAGACAGAGAGAGACAGAAAGTGAAAAATCACCCCCCAGGGGGGATGGCCACGCCACTATCCCTCCTCCTCCATTCTCCCCTCGGGGTCTTGGGCATGCATGCACATGCGCCCAGGGTGAGTTTTAAGCCACCGGGTCTGGGATGCGAACCATGGTCGACTACATGGGAGTCCAGCAACATAGCCATTACGCTAACTCCTGATCCCACTTTTTTTTCAATGTAAGATATTTCAGACAAATAATTTGCCAATTAGGGCATAAAAGCAATCCTCAGGTTTAAAAATTCTGTGGTTAGGGTTCCTAAAATAAACTCTTTGGAAAAATGAAACAAAAACCAACACATCACAAGTTGTCTAATCTTTTCTTATAAGAAAGATTTTCTGATAAATACTCAGAACTTAACTGTACTTCCTTGGAGTATTATAGAATATTTTTTTTTTATTATTCTAAGGTCTGGTAAGGTTACCAATTACAGGCTGCAGGCTGACATTCTATGAAAAAAATTCTCCTATTAAGTTCATGTTCAATCCCAAGCCTGATTTTAAAAAAAAATCACAGCTTAGATTGCATATCATTTGTCTATTTTGCTTGTAAAAATGTACAATCTTAACCCTCATAGACCTCCATTTACTGTGATTGTATTAGGCCTATTGCTCAATGCTTTGGGAATGGAAAACAACTACTGGGGGAGATGCAGAAACTGCCCTTTCTTTCAAGAGGCAGAGTTTAAGACAACAGGTCAAATAGAGCCCGAGAGGCAAGATTAACCTCAGCCTGCTTTTCTTAGTGTACACGCTATTTTTTTTTTCAAAACGGACATGTAAAAACTTAATACTTAATGTCCCTAGCAATTACCATTAGTTATACAACTCTTTTAGTTTTCAACTGAGTATTTATTCACTGCCTATAAACTAATCACTATTTCCCATCCTGTTTTTTATGACAAATCATTTAAATACTACTTTTTAAAAATTTTTCCAATAACATAGGAATCAGATACGATATGTGAGACACATATAAATGAGCTAACCGAGAAGTAATGCATGATCTTTGTCAGTGTCATGTGCACATATTTAGGAGACTATGAGTAAATAATGACAACGCAAATTACAAAGGATTGGCAAAATTTTAGAAAGGGTATTAGTATTTGAGTTCCAATCCTCAAATTTTTTATTATCAAATAATTTTTATGACATTTTCCCAATAATGGCAAAATTATGTTTAGTTTTGATTATAACTGTTTTTAAAAAATAATTATAACTATGGAAATACAATATGATTTTTTAGTATAGATATACAATGTATAAAGATTAAATAAGAGTAATTAGCATATCCATTAAATCAAACCTTCAACTTTTTTTTTCATATTGGAAGCATTCAAAACCCTTTCTCTGGCTATTTAAAAGTATACAATCAATTGTTGCCACACAGAGTCTCCCTACAGGGTTATCAAACACTAGAATTTACTCCTACAAGGCTATAATTTTGCATTTGTTGCCTCTCTCAGACTGAGTTTTCTTAGGATTGTTAGTGTCATTTTCTTTTCAGACATTTTAAAGATTTTATTGTTAGGGATCTATCACTAGAGAATATTGGATTTATTTGATGGTATCATGATTCCTTGTTTTTTCATGTCTCTTGTCACCTTAGATTGGTATCTGCATATCTGGTGAAATCGTTGTTCCTCTTAATTTCCTGAACTAGCTTTCTAAGGGAAACACATTTTCCTAAAGATGCTTCCCATAGTGTTGGTTGGGCAGAGTAGCCTATTCTCAGTGTGCTTTCTTCCACTATAATCAGCATCAGTAGTGTCTACATGTGCCTTATGGTCCTGTTTGCAAGTGTTTAAAGTGCTACTGGTACAGAGTGGTTGGAGACGGGACTGCCTGTAGTAAGGGGAACAGGAGAGCTAGCCCCAGTTTCTGGGGATTGCCCACAAGGCCCTGTGGTCTGTAGCAGTGCAAGGGCTGAAGGAGAAAAAAAAAAAGTATTAGCTCACTCCTGTCCTCAGAACAGTCTCCCACTTTGCTGCATCTGGGGTTGTATGGTGCTTTCTGGGGACTGCCCACAAGGCCCTGTGGTCTGTAGCAGTGCAAGGGCTGAAGGAGAAAAAAAAAATGTATTAGCTCACTCTGTCCTCAGAACAGTCTCCCACTTTGCTGCATCTGGGGTTGTATGGTGCTGCGTGGGCTCAGTCAGGGGCCAGGATCACAGTCATACAGTTGGATGCAGCTGGGGTGATTGAACTGTAGCTTCCTGTGTGGACATGTGGAGCCTCAGGAATGTGAAAATGCAGGGGTTGTTGGCTCTAACGGTGGGTTTCAGTCTAGTAGTGTCTCTGCATTCAAAGTGCCTCTGTGCTTGTAGTAGTTTGGATCCCAGGAGGTGGGAACTCCTAGCTGAGTTCCCTCCCTGGAGTTATGCAACCATGTGGAAATTGGACAGTTCCCTGCTCTGGGCTCAGGACCCTCCCACAGCTAGGAATGCTGACACCTGAGGTTGTGATGGAGACCATGGCGATCGATCTCTCACTTACCCTTTCCCAGCAGTGGGGAGTCTCTCTCAGCTTCAGGCCAAGCCCCATTCTATCCTTTACTTCCCTTTCTATGTTGCATCATGATTGTCCATGTTTCTGAAGGTGTCAATCATTTCCTTACACAATTAGTATTCACTTATAGACGCCACTTGAAGATCAATTATTTGTTATTTTGTCCTTCCTTTGCAGAGGAGAGGAACACTGAGTCCTCTGGTCAGCCATCTTTATCATGTCTCCAAATTATATCTATTTTAAGATTTAAATTAGAGCCACATTGAGGAGGAAAGCAGATAATTTTCCAGCTTCCCCATAATTCTTGAGATTTTACAAAGTTTGACTAACAACAACTAGGGAGACAAAATACGGAAGACAGGTCTCAATTCAGAGAATTATTAGTTCAAAATTTATACATGCCACTTTCTAGTTGTCTTGGATAATTGTTATTTTAATTCACTAGAGGGCATATGAGCTCCCCAGAGAGGGAGAAAAAGAGAAGGAATGTGAGAAAGCACCACCCATGGGGGATGGTCACATTGCAATACCTCTTCCTCCTCCTTTAGGGATTTTGGAAACCCACATAGACAGGCAGGCACCCAAAGGAGCCTAGCGTACTTTTCAAGCAACCGGGTCTAGGACTCACATAGTGTAATCAGTCATGTGAGACCCAACTGCCTTAACCATCACCACTGGCTGGCCTGCACTATTTATTAATTTTAATTTCAAGCCTTGTTTTTGCTGAAATTAGGACAGTAGCAACAATGCATTCATCACAGACTTCAAAGAGTAAATGAGATGATCTGTGTGAAATGCCTATTTCTTCATTAACTGGAATAAATTAAAGCAAACAAAACCCGAAAGAAAGTAAAATAGAGCAATTGAGAAGAGCAAACTGTACTGTAGTGATAGTAGACCCAGCCAGACTCTCATAGATCAACTAACATATTCACGGCTCTTTCATTTGTCTCCTTTCTCTCCCTTCCCCTCCTCTCTGGTCTTCTCTTTCTGGCTTTCCCCCTCTCTACCTCAGGCACAATACATATAGATTGCAAAGTGAACTCCAAGGATCTTATTATTCTTATTGAAAGGTGAAAAATGTAGGAGTTATAATTCATCTTAGTAGGATTTTTATTGTGAATATTTTTCAATTCCTATAAATATATCCACATAAATATATAGCTCTACATGCTATTTGCTGATTTGCAGTTTTCATAGGCTACAGTGTTTTCCTTTCTTTTGTCCCATGTTTTCTTCCTGTAGAGTTCCTATTGGTGAAATGAGTAGTTAAGCAGCATGCCTGATACATGGTCAGTACCTTCCAAATACACCCATGCAAGTCAAAGGACTCGTGCAGATACAACATGTCAGACTTTGGCAACATTTAAAAAAATTATACAAAGCTTGTGAGACATCTATCCCATGCTGTCTGTAGTTAAAAGTTGAGTTTCCAAAGGTACAATTTTATCTAAACCTACAACAAAGGAAAAAATAAAAAAACACTTTGGAAATGTAAGAAGTTATTTCAACCTGTTTGAGAATTAAATTTACTTATAAACCAAAAACGTAAATTGGAAATATGTCCAAAAGTAGTGAGAAAGCATTTATGAATAACCACATTTTCAACATATTAAAGATCTTGTTTATAAAGACCTGAGTCATAACTTTTCATCTAATGAATAAATCAATAGATGAAATTACCTCAATCCAATTACCTCTATCACACATAGTCAGGATCATAAATAAGTCTGCGGAAATATCAAGGAAAAATGATCATATATGGACTCATAGAAGAACTGAATCCTCTAGTTCTTTACCTTATTTTTACAAAGCTTTTAAATACCTCATTTGTATAGGTATATTCTAAGAATATTACAATTTCATACATGATTCAAAAAAGTAACAAAATAATTTTGTAAGAAAAGAAATAATTATTTTGCTTACTTACTAATTGGTCTTTTCATTTTCTTAAAAATTAGGGTCAAGTGTTGAGTTCAATGTTATTTTGATATTTATTAGGTATAAATTGATAGTTGGTAAACTACTTCCTCACTATAACACTAGTTGGGGGCTCTATACTGTAAAAACCATTTTAGCTGTATTTTAAATGATAAAAAATACCCTAGTTATTTTCAATCAAACAATACAAAAGGTTGAATTAGAGTGGAGTACTTAAATTCTCGGGCCGGGCTCTAGACACTATGTCTATATTGCTGTAATTCCATCCTTCTTTCTGTGTCCACTTTGTGAATTCTCTAGGCAGTTCTTCACTAGTCTGTTTTTGAAAGGTGGTTCTTGGTCACTATTTGGAGATTTGTTGAGCAAATCATTTTTGCTTCCTGCCACTGGGTTTCTAAAACTGCGTCTTTGCCATTTTCTCAGTTCAAAGGGAACACAATTTTCTATGATTTACTTTTTTAAATGCCAAGGAAACAATAAAAATGTCCTCTTATTTTTAACCTCTTATTTTTTTTTCTCCTTCTTATGCAAGTCTTTAATGAAAAACTCAGATTCATTCCCATGTCCTCTGTGGTAATATTCATTGCAAACATCATTACGGATGTGAGGTCTCTCCCTTAATTAAGAACTAAAAGGCTTCATTTCCTAAAACAAAAGCATGTGGCAGGTTTTATTGATCTGGACTGTGTCGCCAGCTGAACACATTAGCAGAGGTTATTGATTACTCTAGCGGTAATGAGCTTGGGTTCCTTGTCAGGTGACGTCCATATTCCTTGGGAGCATTTTCTTGCAACTGGCTAATATGGAAGTGCATGTTCACTGTGATGTATGATGCAGTAGACTTTTAAGGCTTTATGGCCAATAAATCATTCTTTAAAAATATAACAGCAGTCATTAAAAAGATTATTTTCCAGTCATTATCTGTTTTATAATCTCTTCTGAATGCTAATGATACACTTATGAATAGATGCTAAGCCAAAGCAAGGGCAGCATTAAAGAAATGTGATCACATATGGCTCATGCTGCTTTTAATAAGTTCTCAAGTAACCATCATCATTATCTTCTGATGACCAAGTTGGGCAATGTAACTAGTTCAGCTTTATCATTATCAGTAGCCATGGTCTCCATCCATTTTTCGAATAAGAGTTGATGAAAACAGCATTGAGAATTAATGATCAGTACAGAAATAATACTCTTAGTAGTAAAAACACAAATGATATTTATTTTTTAAAACCTGATGGTAACTTCTTTATTAGCAGGAGTACTGCAGACAGATATTGCTAAAATATATTTTGCCCCAAGATTTCTTTTAGGGCAAAAGACTAGGGTACTGCTTATTGACTCATCATGGTGAAACATTGCTTAGTGAGAAGGATGAAAGCAATGAGGAAATTTGGTCTTCTTTGATAGGATAATGTAAATGTGATATTTGAACTCTCCAGTTTATGATAGACATGCATGTGTTTAGCCAAAAGAAATTCAATAATCATAAAACATTTTTAAAAGCACACTTACAAGACTATTAGAATATCTGAGTTTTAATTACTTTATATTCATTGTTGTATAGATACATTTAAAATACATCTGAAGGAAAAATTTTTGTTCTGCTAAGTAAAAGGAAGTAATTTTCGTGAAAATAATATATAATGGTTCAATAAGAAATACACCCTGTGAGAAGACAAAGGGATGTTATTTGGTGGCTGGAATTTTTTATGTTGACATTGGAATTTGAAAAAATAAATGATCATTTATTTTAAAAACTTCAATCTATTGTAGTCTTCTGAGAAGTTTCTATTCAGTCTCTGAATGAAAGAAAGCCCTCTGGACCACTGCCAGATGAAGGTAAAATGTCCTATTCCCCTGCAACCACTTCTGCCTCACCTGATTGAAGGAACAAAACTGTATCTGAATTTATGAGCCATTCCAATCCCCAATTCCTGTCATTCCAACAAAATACTATCCACAGTATTCAGACAGTCTATGTTTCTTCTATCTGTCATGACCCTAGAGTATGTGCCCCTAAGGGAGCGAATTATAAACTCAATGGACATGCAAACTAATGGACAAAGAAATATACATTTTGTAATTTAGAGTCAAGTTCAATTTTGAAGGTGAACCATAGATATTTGGCCACAGGGATCTGAAATCAATTGTGTCAGCAGAGCCTCAGTATTTTGGTATCAAATTCCTATTCAGCTAAAAAGTAGTTACTTTGGAGCCAGGAGGTGGCATGGAGTTTGAGGCACTGCACTGGATCCTACATGGCTGACTGCATGGTTCAAGTGCCCAGCCTGGCAGCTTGTGCATGCCAGATGCATGTGCGTGCATGCCCAAAATGGCAAGAGGAGAATAAAGGAGGACTGTGCCATGACCCTCCAGGGGTGAGTTCTTGTTCTCTCTCTCTGGAAGAACATACATTTTATAGCAAAACAACAACCAAAAAAAAAAAAAAAGTGGTTACTTTGAAACTTTGCTTAATTTGCCTCCTTAGCTTTTTTACATGGCATTGAATACTGGCTGGATTGTCATGTTAACTGACAAGCTTTCATACAGAATACTTTTTTTCCTGAAGGACTTAGTATTTGTTAGGAGAAGATCAGTAAAAACAGCCTGTATAGTATGAAAAATGGATCCATCTCATGCCCAAAAGATCACACTCTTCAACAATGGCAAACTTGGCTGGGGACCATTCCATCTGTTTTTATCTTCTAGCATGAGTTTCAGTAGACATGATCTGATCATTACTAATAAAAATCTAAAACCTTAGGTCCGGCACAGTGGTGCAGCTGGAGCACCACGCTCTGCAATGTTGAGGCCATGGGGAATGTGGGGGCTTAGTTCTAGCGTGACCTACATGTGCTGGGTGTGTGCATGTGTGCCATGATCCTAGTGATCTGAGAGGCTGGGGAGTATTGGAGTGAAAGAAACCGTTGTGGGTACTCTTCCTTCTCTCTCTCAATAAATAAATAAACGTACAAATAAATCTAGGCCTTTAAAACTAATTCAATGAAGATGAATACTTCACTTCATCTCTCACCCCCTTTTGAGACAGGAAAAGTAAAACTATGGACATTCTTGCTATTTATAAAATCATAGCACTCAATTGATAGATGTGAGTGTGGACCAAATAAAAATCAACAGTATTTCATATCATTATCTCTGCCTCGCAGTGGACCAAGCTTGTGTGGAACAGCAAATCAAGTTTTGGTATTTATAGCATACTGGATGAATGAATAGTTAAGTCAGGGAAGATTAACAAATACAATTAAAGGATTTTAAAATAAGACATGGAAGAAATGTGAATTAACCGCTAGTATTTAACCAAGGAAGGAGCTCCAAGAGATTTGATGAATATATTGTCATCTGAAAGAATTCACATAGTGTGGAACAAAGAATGGTTGTTCATCAGTACGTGTAGAACATGTAAACCTGGGACATCAGAATAATGTATAAATTCCTTATCACAAAATTTCAATGCCTCCATGCATCTCTCCTGTTCTGTGTTTCAGACTTATGCATTTGCTATTGAGTATATGAACACATACACATACACATACACACACTAGTATAATAACAGGGAAATTACATTTTTTTTCTTAAAATGTCCACTTTATTCCAGTTCTGTTTGTCTTGTTCTCTCTTTTTGAAATGTTCAGTGCTCTATCTCTGTGGTTGGAATTGTTCCCATGGTCAAATGGCCTACATCCAAGAGGTATCCTCAACCTATGGAACAAAACTGTCACTTCATGTACTCTGTTATCCTCACTCGTTTTTTTAGTTTTGAAACCTTATCACATTTTTTTCTTTTTTATTTATTTTTTTATTTCATTTTCTTTTATTCATTCAATCACATTATTATGTGGCTTACAAAATGGGTATTTTAACAGGTGAACATTTCTCCCTAGTACAGTTGATAAAACTACAAAATATCTTCAACAGATAATACCACATTTCTTTGTGCCATTAATGCTTTGCCTCCCTATTTTTCTTCTAAATGTCCTTCCTCAGACCCTCCTCAAGCCTCTATCACCCTTATCTTTAAACAGATAAGGACAGGACAAGGAAGAAAAAGTATAGACCAATATCCTTGGTGAATATAGACACAAAGATTCTCAACAAGATAATAGCAAATAGTATCCAACAACTTTATCCCATTTTATCTCACACTATAGTTTACACACAACATCTGTTACTTCTTAAGCATGAATTTGCGTCTAGTACAAGTTTGATATTTATATACCTTTGTCTTTCCTAAGCATCTGGAACAATTCCCTGCATGTAGAACATATTTATTTTAAATTGGATAAAATCAAAATTATACCTTAGGATGTTCTTTCTATACAAATATATCATCAGTTTAATGCTGCAAAGGAGTTTCACTCCCTCTTATAGCATCAAGAGAGTTAGTTTATGGTGGTTTATTCATCTAATAAAATATAATATCACACTTCCATTATGTGCAGTAGTACTTACTAACTTATGAAGTTTCAGGGTAGCTGCAGTATACTGCCACCACCTTAGACTCTCTCTCTCTCTTTCTTTTAATTACTTTTTCAGTCTATTTTTTTTTCTTCACCATCAAATCCTCCATTGCTTCTTCTTAATACCCCCATCTTATTCCATATGCATTGTGGCTTTTCATTAAACACTAAGGAAGGTGTGGGTTCAAATCCTGATTTTTTAAAAATTACATGTTCTGTATTTCTTTTTAAACTACAATATTTGCTGAATTTCAGTCCCTATATCTGCCTCTTAGCTTTTCTGTGAGCACTGAATCAATAATGCATTGGAAGCTTTTAGACGGTTTCTTGTTACACAGTGATAACTTGATAACTGGAAATTTTTATTAGTAGTAATAATCGTGATGACATTATTTTTATAAAACTTCTTTTCTATTCAATATTTGGAAATGAGCCTTGGTATATGTAGTCTCAAAGGTTTAAGTCGTGTTAACCATGCAACTATCAGGCAGCTTAAAACCACTATTACTGTGAAAAAACATATGTCAATTTCTGCAAAAAAAGTAATGTGACAAAATGGTATAATAAACTAAATTTCAAGAAATTATCCTAATTAGGACATGTTACACAATTTAATGAGCCACTTAGTCTAGTCACAAAAATTCACAGACTTAATATTTTAAATTTAAAAGAAGTTATTTTAGATTTTTTTTATTAGCTCATCAGGAAAGTCATGACATAATTTTGTATGTTTCTCTATGCAAAAAATGTCATCACTTTCCCAACAATCCAAAAAATTTTACTTTAAAAATGGGAACTCAAAGAAAGCTGAAGTAGTCTGGGCTTTGAAATATGATTAGCCTGAACTTATATCTTTGTTCTACTGACTACTATTCTACGTTCATCTCCCTATCTAAACCTCAGTTTCCTTATCTTTGCATGTGTATAACAGTACCTATCTTATTAGCAAAATATTAGCCAAAATGAGGGATTATAAGAGCCTACCTATGTGCATGAAGTGTAATACTCATTTGACAAATGTCAGTATTCTTCCTATCTCTCAATCATGCATACAAAGCACACATGCACACACACACACACAAACACATACACATATTGGTGAGTTGTTTAATGCCTGCGTAAGAATTTTTGAGTTTATATTTCCATTCATTATTTATTAAATGATAATTTCTTAGCTTTTCCCTAGTGTTTACATTTTTTGTTTTTCCTGATTCTTATTCTCTAGGACTTTCTTTCATAAACTTTCATAAATAGTCATCAAAGTTTCATGAATTAAGAAGTTCTTCATCCCCAGGCTGGCATATTTCTATGAAAAGTCATTTCTTTTCCATATTGTTTACCTTCTTTTCCATTCATGTTCCTGTCTTCTTTTTAGGCCATTCAGTCTTCTGTCCAGTGTTTTTGGCTTTTAAAGCTCTATTTTCAGACCAAGCAAGTTCTTTAGTAGTATTCTCTCATTCTAAATACACATCCATCTTCTTGGAAATTGGGGATTCAGAATTTATCATGAAACAACTGTCCTCTACCAACTTGATATCACATTTATCATCAGGCTCAGGATTTATTGCCTCATCCTTCACTGTTGGCCCTTCAGTAGGAGAAATGGCTCCATTGTCATCCAAACATGTGTATGTGTGACTGTCAAGATTTTCTTTTCCTAAATCTTCACCAACATTCATTTTACTCAAGGATTCCTTAAGGTGGTGTTCATATTTCAGCTTTTCAGTGTAGTTAAAACATTCTCTGGCAACAGCTTGCTCAAAGGTTAAAATTATAGTAATGTTTTTCTACTTCTCTCTGATCCTATAAATGGTAACTCATGTCCTTTGTCTCTAACTCATTTCTTATCTATTTGTGACTTTCTGGCTCCATCCTTTTGGTCTCCCTCTTGGTCTTCCTGTTGGCTTGCATTTCCCTTTTTATTTTCTTATTCTTGAATCTTTCAAAAATAGCTTTTAAAGCCAATGATTTCATTCAAAAGATGAGTCGCTTGATAAATCCTCTTTACCACTCTCAGGTGAATAGACAAATTTTTGAATTATTTCCTTTGTCTCCTTTTAGGTGAGAAAGGAACACATTGTGTTTTAAATAAACTGCTACCAGACCAAGAGCTATTGCTTTGACTTTTTTGATTCTACAGTTGACTGAGATGTCATGTGATCCAGTGACATCAGTTCCTGGTGTACTTTTCAAATTTCTCAAAAGATTGTTTGATGCAAAATTTTTTCTTTGCTTTAGTTTTCTCTGCCAATCACACCAGAGGAAAGTTGTGTTTTGTCTTACAAGACCCTATTTCTATGAATTTCTCATTGTGAGACCCCAAATTGCTACAACTCTGTTACATAAGGCAAGATGGATGAATTAGTAAAGTAACTTCAAATATGTTCATCAATTTTTACTATGCATCAATATGAGAAAAGTATAGAGTAGAACAATACATCTTAGCAGCTATTCTTAGGTATTCTTTGTTAAAATTACTAGCTTAAGATTCAAATCTATAAACAGGAAAAGGAGATACTTCCTCAGTTTCAGAGTTTATTTAAGTGCACCCTTCGGGGAATACTCTGATCTTAATAAAGTTGAAGGTATTACAAGAACCTAATCTACCTATATTTTTGTTGAGGGCCCCTGAGTGACTCCCTCAATGGATAATATTCTCAACTCAATAGTCTTTATCCCTATAATCTAAAATTATGTCAATCTAACAAGTAACCTTGGGCTAGACCACAATTAAGTTTGCATTCCCTAAGCCCTCTTCTTTTTCTTTAATATTTTTACCTTTACTCATGATAAAACACATGTATGTGCATGGAGGGTGAAGGAGAGAGAGAAAGAGAAAGAGAAAGCGAGAAACAAAGCATCCTTCATCGATGCCTGGTCATGCCAAAATTTTCTTTCCTTCAGTTCTTCATTCCATCAGGATCCAGAGTACATGCACTTGGTGTGTTTCTGCTGGGGCTGGGATTCAATACTCAATAGGCCATGTGGTATCTAGCTTCCTCTGTGCAGCACCTAACTACTGCACCTCAAGGCCAGACCTTGAGGGATTGGCACTAGAGAAAAGAAAGAAGCCAGAAATACAGGAAAGGTCAGGGTAGAATCTTGAATAATAGAGTAACTCTGTATCACCTCCCCCTTTTAATCCATGTCTCTATATAAAAGCAGTCCAAGAGAGGATGGGAATAGTTGGGCTGAATGATCAAACTGTCTTACCAGGGTGTGTTGATCAGTAGGAAGTGAAGAAATTACAGTTAAACTATTAGTTCATCAAGTGCTTCTGCCATCAAAATGACAAATTGACAAACTACAATTAGTCTGAAAAGCTGAACACAAGATACAGAGAAATTTCAATGGCCCTATCAGTATGACTAGAATGAACTGATTAGTAACAGAAAAACAAAAACAAAAACAAACAAACAAAAAAGTGACAGTGGAAATGTCACAGATAGCACACATGTTTATCCATGGCCAGATGCAATCAATCTTCCGGGAATGGGTAGAAGATCAAGTTCTATGAAATATAGCCTCCCCGACCTTGTACCTTATGGCAGGAATAACAAATCTAGTCTGCAGTCATAGCCTGTGAATCAGAGATTTTGTATTTGCGTGTCTACCCAGATCTTTTCTGTGTGTGTGTGGCTGGTGGATGATGGTGTGTGTGTTGTGTCTAGTGCAGTGATGCATCTATGCAGTACTCGTGGCAATCAGGGAATGCAACCACTGCCAAGAGCCTGATGTCCATCTGTGAGCCCACCCTTACTGTGGGCACCCTTATGAGTCACCAGGCATTTGGTCTGGTCCACAACTGCAGTTCGATACTACATACATTCAAGGATGTGTATTCTTAATCTGCACTAGTCCCAGTTTTTGAGTTTGTCCCAGTGAGTAGAGTGATCACACCTACATGCCATTCATGAATTCAAGCCAATATACACTTCATTACAACTATATGTGGGGATTGTTTCTAGGTCTAATACAGTAAATACTCAACAGTCTTCATGCCCCTAAATATGTATGGATCAAAGTACTTTTTAGGAAGACTCCAATTTGCTACTTCCATAATGTTTTCCACAAATAATCATATTCAAATGTTTGTCAAAATATTCTTATTTTAAGGAAAACTTTTCAGTGTAACAGGTTATAGTTGCCAATTAGCTACATGTTATGGCAAGTACTCTGAGGCATAGGTATTTACTTATCAATCAAGTTCACACTTCTATGTTCTCAAAAGTCTTGGCCTCAACTGCTTTCATCTCTGAGTATCTAAATCAATAATTAGGAATCAAATAAGAAAGGCCTCACTTTGTGGAATTGAAAGCCTGAAGTTGTTGAAAATACTGTTATGTAAATTTCCATTTCAAAAATATGTGGCTTCTAAAAGGAAAAATAAAAGAACTGGTCTATTTATTAGTAGAAATAACAATTTACTTATAAAAAATAGAGATATGCATTTCTTTCCTTTTTTAGTTTTTTTGCCTTAGAGTGTGTGCACTCTCTGGACAAGAGAGAGAGACAGAGATGGTGAGAGGGAAAGA
>NW_006159759.1:4745254-4816809 GCF_000334495.1 Tupaia belangeri chinensis
AAGAGAGAACCCCCCCCCCCCCAGGGGGAGAAATGGCCATGCCACAATCCCTGCTCCTCCATTCTCCTCCTGGGATCTTGTGCATGCATATACCTGGCCTGAGTTTCAAGCCACCAGGTCCAGGACTTGAACCACAGTTGACCATGTGAGAGTCCAGTGATGTAATGGCTATGCCCTGTGCTGGCCCTGAGATATGTATCTCTTTTCACTAGTATTTTTCTTAGACTACTAGGAGAATAAAAGAAGCAAATATAATGAGACTCATTTTATGAAATTTTGGCAGGATAAAAATCTCGCTCAATAGTTAATTAAGTAAACATTCTTTATAGATAAGATATTCAAGTTAGGATTTGTAAAAAAAAAATTAATCAGCAATATTTGTATATAAAGTTCTTGCGAAAAGAACCCAAACTTAAGAGAAAATGACACAGGGCATGTTCTTCCCCTATGCTATTATTTTTTGTACATTTATACTATATACATACAATGTAAGTTTTATTTGTGTACAACAGAAATATTCAGTTATATAATCTACAGAAAACACACAATTTTTAAAATTACATGTAATTTGTTCAATTTTAAGTTTTCTATCAGTATTTTAGAAACATGTTTGAATTTCATTTTTTGTTTCATAGATATATATTTATAGAGAAGATAAAGATAGCAACATGTTTATTTAGTCTCAATTTTAAAGACATAAATAGCTTCTCAAAATACCACTAAGACATATATACTCTATAATTTTGTTTGTATAAAATTACTTGTTTATTCTCCAAGCAAGGGTCGCCAGAAGTTTCATACATTATTTTGAAAAGAAAAAGAATAAAGTCACCTGGAGTATAAGAGGACATTTTTTAATCCTTGTACATTATTGTACTGCCTTTACCTCTGCGTATCAGGTCCAAATTGGATAGACAAAAAGAGTGCAATCACCAATTGAGGCATTTTGAATATTTTTATGCGGTCACCTTTTAAATAAAACCTATTGGTATTCCATGAATGTAGAGAGTGCCATGCATTCAAAATAGAAGACATGCAAAAGGGATAGACTTCTCGAAGGAGAAGGGTTATCTGCACACATATTCATCATCGAAATAGCCAGCTAACAGAAAAATAAGACTGCAAACATTACACGTAACCCTGGACAGCTGTAACTCTGAGTGAGTCCTAGGAGGAATGGGATCCACACAGCCATCTGTTCCCAGACATTCCTGACATTCTAGAGTCGATTTGCTACTATCACAAGTCAATTAAGGACATTTGTTTTAAACAGGGCATATGAAAATAGTAGACAAAAATAACACTGAACTGCCAACTTTTGGCTTCGATGGGATGGTTCAGCCTGGGAATAAGAATGCATGAAAAAGAGGAAACTGTAAATATATCTCCATGTCTTCTTTTTTCTTTCCTTTTTTTTTTTTTTTTGTAAAGTTATCTGAACAACCCGAACACCTTACAAGTGATTCATCTGTCTAAAAGAGGTGTAGACATTCCATTTCAAACCACAGGACCAGTGACCCATTTTTCACAGCTGACACAACTTCAGGAATATTAGTATATATTAAATCTATATCAACACTGACCATTTTGGAAATTATTTTCTTAAGCTCTTGCTTATAAGTATATAATGACAATATATTTGGAGCACAAATATATGGTTAGATACTTTTATCTAGGGATTTCAAAAATACTTGCAACATGTTAATGTTTTTATAAGATGGCTACAACTGAAATTACATAAAATAATAATTATGCTGGAAAGATTCACTACAAAAATTAGACACCTTTATCAGTGTGTTAATATATAAGATGATAAAATGGAAATAATCACTAATACAGAACAATTCAGATTTCATGACACTCCTTTCATGGGACATAGATCTTCTGAAGAGAAACACAATTGAATTTTAGCATGTGAAAGTACAAAGAATAATGTCTCTCTAAGATGTATAACATCACTATTATGTGTATTAATCACATCATAGTCATCTTTTAAAATTTTATTTATTTAGTTCTGTGGGATCAGAAGTTAAGATTCACTCATTCAACAAAAACTAATTGTACTGTTAGTGTCATGATGATCTTTAACTAAAGACAGATTATTGCTTTTTCTTTGGGTCTGTGAGTTCTATGAACTCTAACAATTCTGTTGTCATAGATTGGGTTCTATGAAAGTTAACACTGGGATGGGTACAAATGTGTGTTAAAAATCAACACCTGAGACCAACAGTTGGTGTAATAGCTATGTCTCTGGACTCCCATGTAGTTGACCACGGTTCAAGTCCTGGATCTGGTGGCTTAAACTCACACTAGGCACATGTGCATGCATGCCCAAGATCCCAAGAGGAGAATGGAGGAGAAGGGATTGTGGTATGGCCATGCCCCCTGGGGGGCGATTTCTCACTTTCTGTCTCTTTCTTTCTCTGTCTTTCTAGCGAGCACATGTGCCCTATAGCAAAAACCTCTCCAAAAAAGAAAAAAAGAAAAATCAACACCTGTAGGGACCAATAGGTAGCATAATAGTTAAGGTGCTGAATCCTCCTACATGGCCGAACACAGTTCAAGCCCTGGACCAGGTGGATTGCTTTCTCTCTCTCTCTCTCTCTCTCTCTCTCTGGTCAAATTAAAAAATAGGTGAATGAATGAATAAATAAAATTAAAATAAATCTCTTAAAAAAATCAACATCTGTAAAGGATGAAAAAAGAAGAACAGTAAGTAGGTAGACAATTAAATCAAACTCTTATATAGAACTGACAAATCCTCGGCAAACCCAGTGGAAGCTCTGTCACAAGTACTATCTGTCTAAGCATTCTGTATTAGGCTCAAATAGATAGACTTTATATCCTCTCTTCTTCCTCAGATGAAGGCTTGCCCTGGAGGGACAACCTCAGGCAAGGGCCCTCTATGTAACTAAGGCAAATCCTAGAAGAAATTAGAGCTGAAGAGTGTTTGTTGACTGCAATTACTGTAGGTGGCTGTAAGTTCTCTAAAGTGGTTTAGTCATGTTATCTCCATATCTACCACATGTCTTTAGCATTTATCTGTACCACTTAACAGCATGTGGCTAACAATTTTAAATAATTTACAAGTTGCAGAAGATTTATCTCATATATAACCACGTTTAATCTTAACAACAATCTTGTAGGTTTGAGGCAAAGAGTTGAAGCAATCAGGGAGGTATAAAATATAAATTGTAGATGCTGTCATTAGGTAATAAGTGCAAAGCTGTTATTAATTATGTTTTTAAAATGAGATAACTAGTAGGTCTTTTCAGTTTAATTCATTTTCACTAATTTGAAGTTACAGAATTTTTAGATGTAACATTTAGAATCAATAATGTCATGAGCAAAACTGCTGACCCCCAGAAACTTGAAAACTCTGGGTTTTTACACTAGATGTTTTTATCTTAGAAAATGTGGAGAGTGTGAAATTTGGCATAGACAAGGCAGCACCCTACTAGAAGAAACAGCTGAGTAATTTTCCTATAGAAGAATGTCTACATGGGAAATACAAGAGTTAGGTTTGTTAAGTAACATTGTGTTGAGTTACGGCAAAAGAATGAATAATATGTGTATTTTGTATGAGAGTTGGTATATCTGTATAGATAAAGTTCCAAAACAAGAATGAAAATGATGGAAAAAACAACATGTGTCCATTACGGAGCTCTAGAAAATACAACCATTCTCATTTGTGTGTGTGTGTGTGTGTGTGTGTGTGTGTATTTCCCATCTTGGAAATACTTAAACATAAAGGAAATTGCCACAAATGTTTGGTTCTGTAAACACTAAGAATGGTACTGCTAGGATGTTTTTGAATCTCCAGAAAGTTTGTCTGTCTTGATATTACAACAAACGATACCCACTGTTTTCTGACAATTCTGTCATTTTCAATCCTGGAATGTATGAAATCAATTAAAAGTTAAAACTCAGTTTAGGAAGCTTCAAGTAATAATATGATACATAGGCACTCCCAAAACAACATGATTTTTGCATATCGTTTGTGTAGGTATTTGATTCTGAGAAACATAACTGCTGCTTTGTTTTCTAAGTGGCGCTTGGAAATGCAAAGGGACTGTGTTCTCATGTTGCCCAGGGGTGATAAATGGAAGATGGAGGCCCTTGGAGTTTTAGAAGAAGGGCATGACAACTCCTCTTGTGCAACTTTCTTGTCTTCTGCCTGTGTGTCCCATTCGAAGGAGGCAAGGAGAATTCTTCCCTGAGGGGGATGTGTTACCCTCAAAAGATGGGGGGGGGGCACAGAACTGTGTGTTTATTATGAGTGTGCCTTTCAGAAGAGAAGTTTTCAAAAGTTTCAGAAAGTGGTGTTTAAATTACTATAGCTGCAGGGCACCTGTAGTTTATGTGCCAACCATCTATATATGTTTTGCCAAGCTATTTAATCTGCAATTCATTCATTTTTTTAAAAGACAGTTACCATAGCAACTATCACAAAGTTTTGTGTGGACTTTGACACACAGAGCACTCTGCAGACAATGCCATACATAACCACATAGAAGCAGCAAATGCCTAGCTTTAGGAAAGTGAGGGTTAACTCATTATTTTAGTCATTTTTTTGTTCCTCACACCTTAGGTGAATACTTCAGGTAATGAAATATATGCAGAGTACAAACTTCTGAATGGTAGCTAAAACACTGCTATTGGCTGAGATGGAAGTCCTTCCTTAAAGTGGTTTAAGCAATTTTAAAAGAAAGTCTAATAGAAGATGTCAGAATTTTTCTTTCAATCATAAAGTATTTGTAAAGAAAATAATTACTTTCTTCCCATGACCACATACATAGTACTTTTCACATCAAAAATTTACAGGAAGTATGGAGACAGATTGTTTTTCTTTTCAGTTGCATGGTAATGCTTTGTAAATATAAAAAAATAATTTATTTCTCAGATCCACACCAAAAAAAAAGTTGGAAAAATTTAAAAAACATTTTATATTGGGACAACCCCATTGCCTAGTAATTAAGAGAGCTGGAGCTGGATCTCACATGTTCAGCCACATACTCTGAGTCTTGGATTCAGTGGCTTAAAAATACACAGTGCCTTTGCATGCATATACAAACTCCCCATGAGAAGGAGAAATGGAGGAGAACAGGTTGTGGTGTGACCACATTTTACAAAAAAAGCTGTACCAAAATAAACTTATCCTTCAGTTCTATTTTTTGTACAAACTTTTTCCAGTCCCCTTGCATACTTACCTGTAGAAGTGTTAACAGAACTTTATGGCATAAACCATGTGAAAATTGATGGCAGAATACTATGAACATAAATGTTAATAAAATATCCTTAGAGTGTTGTCCATGTCTTCCATAACACTTGCCTCTGAGGGACTTGACTTCAGAGAGAAGTGGCAGCAGGACCAGAGCCTTTGGGAGTGTACTAGTTGTAGATACCTAAAGATGATCAGAAAGTTATTTTGACTCATGGAATATTTCAACTTTAAATTTGAATACATAGTCATTTAAATACAGTGACCATTTTAATGAAAGTATAAAATAATTTCTCTGTTACAAACAGTATGTAATTTCAATTTTACTTTACATTATCATGCCACTTCTTATCTTCATAGTTGCTTTTGCAGCCACAAAAAAAGCTGCTACAACCTTTTGTTCTTTATATTCTATGAGACAGAAGATAATCTCATTAGTATTATCTCCCCAGAGCCAAAGTATATCCAAAGAAAATTACATCTTAAATTCACAGATATGCTGGATCTTTGAGGAGTAAAATTTAACCTGAACTTCATTTGTTCTAGGCTGAAGCATCACTTTTCTTTCTTGCCTATGGAGGTCAGCATATGAATTCTACCGCAATGAAAGACCTCACCTAGAAAGACTTCTTTTTTTCGTGGCCTGAGACTCAGATCATGCGTGTACTACCTGATTTTACATATCTGACTGTACCCTTACTTCTGAATGAATCATAGCTGCTTTTCAAACTCAAGAGTTGGTTTCTGCTGTACTTGTGAACCTTTATCTGATTTCATCCAACTGCCTTACTTGTTCTCTGACTACTTAATTTTGTTTCTAATTGTCTGACTGCTGTTTTCCTTTATATCTTTATTTATTAATATTAATATTTAATTTCCATGCTGTGTTTCATTTCTTCTCCTGCTTGTTTATGGGCTTATGTCCACACTCTACTTCAACCCATTTCTTCGAGGAGTGTTATATTTTTCTCGTTATTACTCTTGGCCTTATTAGCTTCTGTTTTCTCAGGGTTCTTACTATTATTCAGAACTTTCTGGAGTAGACATTCATTTTTTAACGTTATATTTATTTCTTCCATGAGAGAGAGGGAGAGAAAAATAGAGGCATCCTCAACAAGGTATTCACACCTCAGTCTACTTCCAGCCTCAGCCAGCCAGGATCACAGGCACACCTACCTGTTACCAGCATGTATAGGGAGACCTTGGGACATGAACTGAGACCTTCCCATGTAACCTCAACATTGCAGAACATTGATTTACTGCTGGTCCACTACAGCTGACCTGGAAAAAGAAATCTTTACCTGAGATCTAATGAGCCTTCATTGACAAGAAATTTTATACAAGTCAGTGAACCAGTGGGATTATATGTACAATATTTTTATTCATATATATTGCCACATGTTTTCCTGGGGAGAGTTTCATAGCTTTTCTCAGTTTCTTAAAAGGCCTCTGATACTCTAAAGGCTTGAGGATTATTGCTTTTGTCTTCAATGTTTATGTCCATTAATTTTTCTTCTTGTCCTGATATTTTTATTTTTAAAAAGATTTATTTATTTTTAATTACCATTGTTATTATTATTCTTTGATCTTGACCAGAGCCAGCCAGACAGAAAGAGAAAGAAAGCAAGCTACCAGGTCTGGGACTTGGTCAGCCATGTGTGAATCTAGCCCATCAAGCACCACACCACCTGCTGGCCCCCTGATTTTTTTTATAGTAAAATACATATAAAATACACCTTATTGACCATTTTAAAAGTGCTGGCCTCTGAGGGACTTGACTTCAGAGAGAAGTGGCAGCAGGACCAGAGCCTTTGGGAGTGTACTGGTTGTAGATACCTAAAGATGATCAGAAAGTTATTTTGACTCATGGAATATTTCAACTTTAAATTTGAATACATAGTCATTTAAATACAGTGACCATTTTAATGAAAGTATAAAATAATTTCTCTGTTACAAACAGTATGTAATTTCAATTTTATTTTACATTATCATGCCACTTCTTATCTTCATAGTTGCTTTTGCAGCCACAAAAAAAGCTGCTACAACCTTTTGTTCTTTATATTCTATGAGACAGAAGATAATCTCATTAGTATTATCTCCCCAGAGCCAAAGTATATCCAAAGAAAATTACATCTTAAATTCACAGATATGCTGGATCTTTGAGGAGTAAAATTTAACCTGAACTTCATTTGTTCTAGGCTGAAGCATCACTTTTCTTTCTTGCCTATGGAGGTCAGCATATGAATTCTACCGCAATGAAAGACCTCACCTAGAAAGACTTCTTTTTTTCGTGGCCTGAGACTCAGATCATGCGTGTACTACCTGATTTTACATATCTGACTGTACCCTTACTTCTGAATGAATCATAGCTGCTTTTCAAACTCAAGAGTTGGTTTCTGCTGTACTTGTGAACCTTTATCTGATTTCATCCAACTGCCTTACTTGTTCTCTGACTACTTAATTTTGTTTCTAATTGTCTGACTGCTGTTTTCCTTTATATCTTTATTTATTAATATTAATATTTAATTTCCATGCTGTGTTTCATTTCTTCTCCTGCTTGTTTATGGGCTTATGTCCACACTCTACTTCAACCCATTTCTTCGAGGAGTGTTATATTTTTCTCGTTATTACTCTTGGCCTTATTAGCTTCTGTTTTCTCAGGGTTCTTACTATTATTCAGAACTTTCTGGAGTAGACATTCATTTTTTAACGTTATATTTATTTCTTCCATGAGAGAGAGGGAGAGAAAAATAGAGGCATCCTCAACAAGGTATTCACACCTCAGTCTACTTCCAGCCTCAGCCAGCCAGGATCACAGGCACACCTACCTGTTACCAGCATGTATAGGGAGACCTTGGGACATGAACTGGGACCTTCCCATGTAACCTCAACATTGCAGAACATTGATTTACTGCTGGTCCACTACAGCTGACCTGGAAAAAGAAATCTTTACCTGAGATCTAATGAGCCTTCATTGACAAGAAATTTTATACAAGTCAGTGAACCAGTGGGATTATATGTACAATATTTTTATTCATATATATTGCCACATGTTTTCCTGGGGAGAGTTTCATAGCTTTTCTCAGTTTCTTAAAAGGCCTCTGATACTCTAAAGGCTTGAGGATTATTGCTTTTGTCTTCAATGTTTATGTCCATTAATTTTTCTTCTTGTCCTGATATTTTTATTTTTAAAAAGATTTATTTATTTTTAATTACCATTGTTATTATTATTCTTTGATCTTGACCAGAGCCAGCCAGACAGAAAGAGAAAGAAAGCAAGCTACCAGGTCTGGGACTTGGTCAGCCATGTGTGAATCTAGCCCATCAAGCACCACACCACCTGCTGGCCCCCTGATTTTTTTTATAGTAAAATACATATAAAATACACCTTATTGACCATTTTAAAAGTGTATAGATCAGTGATGTGAAGCACAGTGATATTGTTGTATAATTATTATATTACCACCACCCATTTCTAGAACTCTTTCCATCTTTTTTTGTTTGTTTTTTGTATGCGCATATGTTTCTCACCTTCTGCCATTTCCCACCCTCCTTAACCTGAAAAACAAAGTATAGAAAATCAGTAATGTTTTAGTCAAAAGTCATAAAATAATATTTCACCAGTTCAAAATTACGTACTTTATCGACTGTTGTGGTCTGATCTTTCCATTTAAATTCTGGAATATAATGTTTGACTCTGGACTTGTCCCTACCATTAAATAGGCCATTTTCTTAGTTGTTTTAGAACTCTATTTCTCTGTGTCTGACTTTAGTCTTCCTGGAATAGCATTCCCTTCAGAACTTCTTAGAGAGTTGGTCTGGTGTTGGTAAATTCTTTCAGGTTTTGTTTATCTGAGAATGTTCTTGTCTTCTCTTCCCATGTGAAGTATAATCTTGCTGGGTACAGTATTCTTGGTTGAAATTGTTTTTTACTCAATACTTTGAATGTATTTTCCCATTCTTTCTTTGCTTGCATTATTTCTGATGAGAGGTATGCTGTTAGCCTGATGGGTTATCCTTTGTAGGTAACTTGATGTTTCTTTCTTGCCAGTCTGACTATCTTGTCTTTGTGGTTTTGGTCATTCTGGCTATGTTTCTCAGAGATGATCTTCTTGGGTTGATCTTATTTTCAGTCCTTTGTATTTCTTGGATCTGGATCTTTGAATGTCTCTCTGGTTTGGGAATTTTTCTTCTAGGATGTCATGGAATAGATTGTCAATGCCCTTATTAGTCTCTTCCCCTTCTGAGATACCGATTATCCAGATGTTTTGATGTTTAAAGGATCTAGTATTTCTCGTATATTATTCTCATTTCTGGGGACTATTTTCTCAATCTTCATGGTGGATTTTACTAGTCCAGTGATTCTGTCTTCTACATCTGAGATTTGATTTTCTGTATGATCTAGTCTTCTTTTAATACTTTCAAAGGAGGTTTTGACTTCCTGTATAGCCTTCATCTCTAACAGTTCCATTTGAGTCTTTTCATGGTGTTTATTTCCTCTTTCAGCTCTCTCAAGAACTTCCTCACCTCCTGAGACTCATTATTTTTTTTTTCTTCTGGTGTTCAATGTCTCTCTTCTTTTCTATCTCTGTTAGTTTTGTCATTATAAGTACTCTAAATTCTTTATCAGACATGTCCATGAGTTCAATTGTACTGTCTGTGGATGCAGGGGAGTTAATCTTTCCCTTTGGAGTAAGGTATTTTCTTGGTTTCACATATTTCTTGTTCCCCTGTGATGATTTCTAGTCATCTGATGGGTTATTAATTTCTTCCTAATTTCTAGAAGATCAATCTGAGCGATCAAAGGCACATAGGAGGATGTGGTCTGCAAACTGTTTGGTGTTGTGTTTTTCTCCATAGACTCTACCGGGGTAAATTCTCAGCAGAACATCTCCATGACCTTATCTCTGAAATGACTAGATCTCAGCTCTCATGGCAGACAGTAGTTTCTTTTCTTTTAACATAGGCATCTAGGCATCTTTTTTGTTTTGTTTTGTTTTATGAGAAGTTTTGGCTATCAGGTGCATACAATTGCCAGAAAGAGAGAGACAGAGAGACAGAAAGTGAGAAATCACCCCCCACCCTGCCCCGGGAGGATGGTCACACCACAATCCCTTCTTCTCCGTTCTTCTCTGGGGATCTTGGGGATGCATACACATGCGCCTGGCATGAATTTAATCCACTGAGTCTGGGACTCGAACTGCAGTCACCTATGTGGGAGTCCAGTGACATAACCATTATACCATCTCCTGGTCCCAGCATAGGCATTTTACACTGGCTTTTCTTCCTTCCATTTTACCTATCACTATATATTTTATTGAATTAAATTCTTAACACGATACTACGCTGTCTATATCAGAGAGCAAGTTTGCTTTCCTATTTTGGTTACATATAAGATAAATAAGACCCCCAAATTTTTGGCTTAGACCTCAAAAATCACCAATACCAAGATGACTCTCTAGGTATATTCATACTAACTGATCTAGAACTCATTATCTTCTCCAAAATTAAATTTCTCTTTTCTGTCAGTGGCATTATAATTCTTTTGATGCAATAGGTACAAAGAAAGTTTTGGAAATAGCTCTGATTTACCCTTATTTCTCAATTTCCAAGTGGAATTGGCTTCAACTATATGGCATTGCACACAAGAAACTTTCTATTGTCCCCTCTGTTTCTCTCAGAACACAGTTATTGAAGTAATTTGCTTTACCTTTTTCTACTCTGCAGTTCATCTCTAAACACTCCTACCAGAATCCATTTTCTTAGACAATGTGTTGTCTTTTACTTTAACTTAGAAAATTTGCAGTAGATACTGATTGTCTGCCCTAAAGCTAAATATCACACTGCTAAACCTATTAAGAGACACCATGATTTGGTTCATATTATTATAATCAAATTCACCTCTACAATGTGAATCTAAACTTTAGTTCCAAAAAAAGCCATACTACAAATATACCACATATATTGGGTCATCAGGAAAGTCATGATGGACTTTTGCATTAAAAAAAAAACTTTATGACTTTCCCAACAGTGTAATAGTATTTCTAAATTAACAATGATGCCAAAAAGGATACTCCATCTTTATTTTCAAGTTCTCTACTATTCAGGAGATGTTCCCCTCATTTCTCTTTATGTTTTTGATATTCTTTATTGAAAGTTGCATTAAAAATAAAACCAGACTGTGTTTTCTCTGCAAATTGTTTAGCACATTTAGAAGACACAATATGTTTTAGTCAACTTGCTGTTTGTGAATATTCCTGGCCAGTATGTGAGGTCCTTAAGCAGCAATTGGGTTTTTACCATATACTTTCTAGGTCAGAGATTTCTTTATTATGTAGCCCATAGACTCATAGTTTTTTGTTTAATTAATTTCATAGGATCATATAAACTTTAAGATTTTTTATAATAAGACTGCTAGATAAAATAAAATATAATAAAATAAGTTGGAATTTCTAAGGAAGTGATTTGTATGAAATAATTATTTGTGATAAATAGCGAGTACACTGGCACAGATCTATCCCATGTAATATTTGGGATATACTTATATGAAAAATTCCTTTTTAGTTATTTGGTTTCTGGATTTATTGAATCTTCCAAACTTAGTTTATAAAAGTAGTATTTTTTTTTTGAAAGAATGGTCTATCGTATAAAAGTTAATGTTAAAAGTAAATGTTAATTATGCAAAAGTTGAACATTTCTTCCTTAAATAAATGTGGGATTTTTTTAACGTTTTTTTTTTAAAGAATTATTTTATTTAACTTTATTTATTTATTTTAATTTGACCAGAGAGGGACTGAGTGTGTGTGTGTGAGAGAGAGAGAGACAGAGAGATAGAAGGAGAAAAGAGAGAGAGAGAGGGAAAAAGAGAGAGAGAGAGCAAGAAAGCAAGCCACCAAGTCTGGGATTTGAACTGTGGTTGGCTATAAATGGCCTCTAGCACCTTTAACCACCACACGACCTACCAGCCCCAGAATCAGATGTTTAAATCATCTCTTTAGCTAGAAGTCTAGGCATAGTTAACAGAGAACAGTTAACATGTATTAGGACAGGGGAAAAACACTTGCCAGAGATAATGAGCCTGCTTTAATCTGTTGCAGAGAGTAGAACATGGTTGACCACCCTCACCCAGATGAAATACATGTATGTTATGAGGGGCAATATTTCATAAATATTAACTTCAATTTAACATGTATACTGATATTTAAAATTTATGAAAGCCAGATTCCAGTATTATTCATCTTTGGTATACATGCCTAATAGCATTTATTAAAAATGTCTAGTAGATGCTAATTAATAACTTGCAGCTCAAAGCTTAGGCTCCTTTCTGTGTCGACATGCATCATGATAATTGAGTGCCTATTTTTCTCTCCAGTAATTTCTCGCTATTTTGTTAATCCATACTCTCCCTCTCTAATCTCTGAATTTACTATGAAGTCAAGAAACTAGTTAAAATATTTTTTACACTCAAAACAGTTCCAGCACACAAGGGAGTAGATTAAAAAAAAATATTCTCATGCACATGTTAAATAAAAATATTTCTACTAGAGAAGGAAATTATACTGGACAAATTATAAAACATTTTTGGGGGAGGTCAGGTATATAAATGGATAAGGCCATAATGCAGTAGTCAGCTTTTGAGACTCTATCTCATCCTCACATCAGCGTGTGAAACCCAGCAGGGACACAGAATTTTGAACACTAACCGGGTTAATCTGTGGAGCAAACACCTTAGCTCTCAAATCTAAGGCAGCTTTTCAACCCTTCATGTCATCTCGCTCTATAAACCATATAGTTCACATAAGGATTCTGTTCTTTCTGATTAAGAGAGGAAGGGAATTCTGTCAGCAAAATCAATATCTTACCAGTAGAAAAAAAAATAGAAAATTGTAAATAACAGTAGCAATTTTCTATGATTGGTGAAATGCCATGGCAGAGAAAACATGATTCCCTCCAGGGCTAGAAAATTCAAGTTTCATCCTAGACATCTCATTCTGATACTTCGAAGGTTTATAAGAAGAAGATAAAAACAACAATATGTTTTTACAGCATTCTCTGCAATGATATTTTAAGTTCTGTAAGTAAAACTAACCACAACCAGGACTAATATTTGATACTTCTACTTTTTCCTAGGGTCTCATGAGCTAATATGTGTAAACTGAAACACCATATAGTGCATATGAAGCATTGTATTCAAAGATTTTACATAAATGAATGTTATCATGTAATAAGTGCAGGAATATAATTTTTTGAGTATTTGAGTAGAATAGCAAATATCTTATAGCAAATGGACAAATAACATATGTCCATTCATATTAGAGAGCCACGTTCCAGTGGCGCATTGACAATTTTTAAATTTTTTTAGAGGTTCTTGCTATAGGGCACGTGCGCTCACCAGACAGACAGAGAGAGACAGAGAGACAGAAAGCGAGAAATCACCTCCCAGGAGGGATGGCCACGCCGCAATCCCTTCTCCTCCATTCTCCTCTCGGGATCTTGGGCACTCACGCACACGCGCCCAATGTGAGTTTTAAGCCACCGGGTCCGGGATGCGAACTGTGGTCGACTACGTGGGAGTCCAGCGACACAGCCATTATGCTAACCGCTGGTCCCCGCATTGACAAATCTTTAGTAACTGGCTCTCTGAAAGGGAAAATAAAAGCCTGATTGATAATGTTTGACAATTGCTCTGGTGTAAATACTCCAACCATGCACGATTTCAAGCTATTTATGTGACATTAGTGTGTAGTTTGGAGGAGATGGATCTATAATCAGTTTTCATGAGAAGCTATAGTAGTCTTAGACATGCCACTTCATAATTACTTGTATGCATGATAGTCACTGTAGATTTTATTATAACAAAAGTCAAAAGTTTAAAAAGAAAACAAGTCTAAAGTACATTTATTATGATGTATTTTTCAAGGATTATTTCCAAATGTTTCTCTTCCTTGGAACTTGCCAGGCTTTTTGGACTTGTGGTGTTTTTAATTTTTATTATCAAATGTAAACTATTTCACCTAATTTTTAAAAGTTATTTTTTTATGAGAGAGACAGAAATATTTTGCCAGGGTCTTACTACGTTGTGATCCTTCTGTCCCAGTCTCTCGGATCTTAGCTAGGATCACAGGTGGGTGCCATCTTGCCTGGCCTGTGTGGGCTGGGCCATGAAGCAAACACAGGTCTCCCAGGTCGGTTCAGTGCAGTGATGCCCTCGCACCATACCGTGACTTTGGGCCTTTGCTAACATTCATTAATATAACATTTTCCCTCTTTCCTTCCACATCTTTCAAGTAATCCAATTACGTATGTAGAAGTCACCGTGGTAACAGACTTTTGGTTGTGTGGAGTCTCTTTATTACTCTGTGTTACATTTTAATAGTTTATGCTTTTATATTTTCAGATTGTTAATGTTTTCTTCTGCTGTGTCTAAACTGATCTTTAAATTCAAGGTGGTGATTTTTTTAAAGAAAGTTTATTTATTCCTTCAATGAGAGAGATGATATAAAGAAATAAGCACCTTTGATAGGGTCCCCATGCTGTGATTCACCCCAGCCTCAGCTGGCCCAGGTCATGGACAAGCACATGCATGGCATGCTCAGGGAGGTCCCAGTACACAATCTTAGGACTCCAACCACATAGGTGAGATTGCATTACCAGTGTGCCACCACCTGGGCTTGCATTCCCAGTGTGCCCCCCCCTGGGCTAAAGCCGGTGATTTGTTTTTTTTTTTTATTTTATTTTTTTTAATTTCGGATTTAAAAAATTGTCTAGAATTTTGAATTGACTTTTTAAAAATTATTTTCTTTTTAAAAAAATTATTTATTTTACATTAATTCATTGCAGTATACAAACCAGGGATAGTCTTCACAGATCTGGAAAAAAAATAATGAAATTTGTCTGAAATCATAAAAGACGATGGATTGCCAAAGCAGTACTGCACAAGAGTGGAGTAGGAAGCATTTTACTCCCTGACCTCATATTTTACAAGGCCATGATAATCAAAACAATGTGATACTGGCATAAAAATGGCATGTAGACTAGTGGAACAGAATAAAGGCCCCTGAAATAATACCAAAACATATTGTCAACTGATTTTTGATAAAGGGCACCAGATAATCTAATGGGGAAAAGAAAATCTCAGCAATGGTGCTGGAAAAACTGGGTATCCACCCACAGAAAAATGAATCTGGACCCCTATCTGTCCCCACTAATACAAATTATTTTTCATATTTCTATTAATATCATCTAATTTTCTTCTATTTTCCTAAAGTTTTGTAGCATAATTATAACAAATGTTAATGTACATATGTACTCATTCTATTATATGTATTATTTCTAGGTTGAATCCAATTGATTTTTGTCTTTTTTTATAGTATACTGCTTTCTCCTTTGCATGACAGGTGCCTTTTTTTTTTTCCGCACACGAAATACTATATATTTTATCTACTTAGATAGCAGATATATTATTTTAAGTAGTCTTGAACTTTATTTATTCTTTGTCTTGGCATTTCTTAGAAGTTTTTCAGGCAAGACCAGAGCAACATTCAGTCTAGGGCTAGTTTTTATGCACTACGGAGATGATAGCCATCTGTGTAGTCTGATGACCTATGCATAATGAGTCTTTTCCACTGTGGTTGTTGGGAAAATCATGTTTCCTGGCCCTGTTTGAGCTTCAAAATTGTCCCACTCACTTTTTCTGATGGTCTTTACCCAACCTGACTATGCTGCTCACCACTTTGTCATAGCCCACGTATGTCAGATCAACTTTTCAGATGTCTTTTCTAACCAGTTAACAGAAGGAGTCCCATTCCTCGGTTATGGCATACCACTACTCCAGAATGTTTCATTTCCAGATGCGTGAATGAGAGAAAGAGTTAGTCAAAGATATCTTTGAGAATTCCGGGGGCCGGAACTCCTATTAGTATATGTTATTAGTCCATTATTGTGTTGCTAAACAGAGATACCTGAGACTGGGTGATTTATAAAGAATGGAAGTTTATTTGGTGCACAATTCTAGTGAATAAAAAGTCTAAGAGCCTGAGGTCAACTAGCTGGCCTGACAACATGGCTGAGAGAAGCTAGCAGGTCAGCAGCCACCTGTGTGTGTGTGTGTGTGGGGGGGGGTGCCATTATATTAAGCATTAAATTTAAAAAAAAAAAAGTTTAGCGATAAAACATTTTCCAAACCCTAGCAGTACATTATGTTTAGTCACATCAGTGAGCTAAATATGTTGATGACTCAGACCTAACTACAGAGGGACCTGGGAAATAACTTCATATGGACGAAGGATGGGGTTTTTTTGCCAGTGTCTGCCATGGGCCTATGTGGGTGATGGGCCTCTTTAGAAAGAACATAGGTAATGTGTGTACGCTAGGAAGAAGAGAACAATGAACAATATGGAAACAAAATGATTTAGTGCTTTGAAATCCACACAGAAGACTTTAATATAGAATATAGAAATACAGAATAAGCAAAATGGAACCATTTTAGTTTCTTGAAAAGGCAATGTGGTTATTATGAAAGATGGGATTAGAAAGAATCATATAGAAATGCATGATGCAGTAAAAGAGGAAAAATAAATGAGCAGAGTTTTTGAATGTTTTGCTTTTTATTGTGGTCCAAATTGATCAGGTCATTAATAAGTACATTTGACAACTGGAGAGAATCGAAAGAAATTTTGAAGGAAAGATAAATAGAGCTTGATAAGAAATAAAATAGAGAGGAAAAATAAAAGGGAGGATTTAAAATAACCTCAAAGTTGACTTACAAAAAAGTACCAATGAAAAATAAGGACTTCAAAGGTTTGTGAAAAAATGGAATTAAAGTGTAAGTTTTTTTACATTACATTTATTTTATATTTTCCATGAATGTTTTGAAGACCCCCTTCCCCATCTGCATAGGACTTCCTGAACACATTTTAGAGTGTCAAGCCAAGTTTTATTGGTGAAAAAAATAATGATATTATGCATTTGCCTCAGAGACACATGAATAGAAGAACAAAGGCAGAAAAGGAGGAAAGACTGTCTTGGGGGAAATGAGTGTTTTTTTCATAGCAAAAAATAGCTTCCTTAGAACATTTAAGAATTCCTGTATTAGTAATTTATATCTTTCCAGTATACTATTGCCATGTATTTAAAAGTGTCAAACTGTAAAATCATTTATACTGCAGAAATCTAGGATAAAATACAGTTAAAACCCTGTGTGTGACTAACTAGTCACAGGGGTATTTAAAGAGAAGTGGAAATGTCAGAACCATAAATTAGCTTTTATTTCAGTAGATGTCTTGATAAATGCAAGGACATAACTTTTGAGTATTGGTACAAATTCTTGTAAGCTACCATTAACAATTTGCTAATGTCTTACCCTTACACCTGGGAGTGGTTCATCTGAATACAAATTACAAACCCATTAGTATTAATTGAAACACATTCATATATATCAGAAATGTGTAAAAATGTATCTACAGATAATTTTGTGACCTAATGCTCAGAAATATTTGTATTTGATTATTGACTGCCAGTTCTTGAAATCTGCTTGTAAATAATAGTTGTCCCTTCACGGAACATGACTTTATGTTCACCTTTTAAAATTTGCTTTATATATAGTATTTAGTTTTTATTTAATCCACAGGACTGTATCGTTTTTTACCAAGGTAATTAACATTCTGGGAAAGATTTAGAAAAGAATTTTGATGCTGGAATATTAATTTTTGAGTATGAATCAAAACCACTTTCATAGGGTAGATGAAGAATATTTAAAAAAGGAGAGGGTAGAATGCTGAAATGTCTATTGTCTCTGAACAGGACACTTCTTCTTACAAAAAATATTTAACTGAGATATATTCTTTCTCCTGAAAACAAGTTAATCTTCCCTCTAGTTACAGGAGAAACAAGAGAATATCCTAGACCCAGTATTTTAAGTGGAGTAGAAAGATAACATAGTGGAGCTAAGTTAGGATTCGCCTTAAAGTCATATTTCACTTATGCGTGTTGTGATTGCTCAGTTCAGCAAATACAGCAAGCAAAATCATAAGAATAAATCATCAGTGAAGTCACTAGTTCCATGGTCACTTGCTTAAGACTTAGAATGATCAAAGAACCAGGTTAGAGCTGGCAAGTGGCATGTTGATTAGGGCGCTGGATTTCCACATGTATAACCATGGTTCAAGTCTGAACCTGGCTGCTTGCTTTCTCATTCTCCCTTTCTCTCTCTCTCTCTCTTTGTCTCTCTCTGATCAAACTAAAAAATAACAATAAATAAATAAAATTAAATAAATATTCTTTAAAAAAAAAAAGGACCAGGTGGTTTTGGAGCAATCATTAAGAAAAGCATGACCAAGAGGAAAATGATCTTTGAAAATTATTGTAAAAAGAGTATAAGGAAGAGAATAATATAAAGCTTATTGTATTAATGAGGGGACTAATTACCATATAGATAAATAGAGTGTACCAAGATGTACTGACTTAGCGGAAACAAGTGTGCAGATTATGAAGAGATAAAGCATAGCTCTAACCATATGTGGGTAGCAGTAAGAATGATAGTTTCAGCCTTTCCTGTTAACATTTGGGTTTTCTGAAGAACTTCTTTGTTATGAGATTTCCTGAAGAAATTATAATGTAGAAAAACGTAGGTATTTGAGTGAGAATGAATTTGTATATTATTTTTGCCTCATTATATTGAAATAATAAGAAAGTATTGTAGTCTGTTAGAAATATGGCCAAGACCAGGGCTAAAGCTTTGACTCTAGTCAAGGTGAGAAAAAAACTTACTAATTCTTATAATAGGAATATTAATAGTTGAGTAAGAATCACATATGTGTGGGACCAGCAGTTAGCATAATGGCTTTGTCACTGGACTCCCACATAGTTGACCGCGGTTTGAGTCCTGGACCTGGTGGCTTAAACTCACTCCAGGAGTGTGTGTGTGTGTGTATGTGCGTGCCCAAGATCCCGAGAGGAGAAGGGAGGAGAAGGGATTGCAGTGTGACCATCCTCCCTGTGAGGGGATTTCTCGCTTTCTGTCTCTCTGTCTCTCTCTGACCTTCTGGCGAGTACACGCACCCTATAGCAAAAACGTCTCCAAAAAAAGAAAAAAAATTAAAAAAAGAATCACATATGTGTAAAGCATACTATAATGAATTACATTTGCTTTGGTTAATCTTCTCAAACACCAGATAGTGTGCACATGTGTGTACACACACTCATTCATTTGTACCAAGTCATCAGTTATTGAAGCAATGCTAAGTATTGGGCTTTAAACTAAGTTTTAAAGCAAGTATATAACGTTAAACAACTTATGACCCCAAACTGAAGAACTCTTTCTATAGCACTACCTTTCCTGTACCTCAGCCCGTGTAGACACTCTGGGTTTTATCACCATGATAAACATTCCAAAGACTTAACTTTACCACTACAGCCAGAATAGGTCTCCTGTATGACTTGCTCAGTCTATTTTTATGAATCAATATGACCCATGAAGAAATTCCTGTATAACTTTTTAAATGATCTAAATTGTAGTCTTAAGAATCTGTCTAAATGGGAGCAGTAGATGGCATAATGGTTATGGCACTGGACTCTCACATAATCAACTGTGGTTCCAGACCCAGAAATTTAAAACTTACACCAGGTGCATGTGCGTGTGTGACCAAAACCTGAGAGGAGAATGGAAGGAAAGGGATTGTGGCGTGGCCATCCCCCCGGAGGGGGGCTATTTCTTGCTTTGTCTCTGTGTCTTTCTGTCTCTACAGTAAGCGCATGTACTCTATAGCAAAAATCTCAAAAAAAAAAAAAAAAGAAAAAGAAAAAGAATTTGTTTGAATAGATTTACCATTCTCTGATTAGAAATAATGATTAACAAAAAGCTGTGTCTCCAGTCAATACAATGTCTGTGAGATTATCTACTTGTAATATACACTTTTTTTGAGAGCGATTTTGCTGTAGGGTGTATGCACTTGCTGGAGAGACAGAGAGAAAGTGAGAAATCACCACTATGTGGGAGTCCAGCAACATAACCATTATACCATCTTGTGCTCCCAAATATACATATATTTTGAAAATATATGAATAGCATATACCTCAGTTAATATAAGATATTAAAATATCATACCTGATTACTAAAATAATATTATAAAGCATATTGGTTAATTTTAAAGTAGAAACATAAATTCTTCTAACAATGATTTGTTCCACTGCTGTTCTCTTTTGACTTCATATGAAAGCACCTATCTATCAAACTTGTTAAGATGGAAGGAAAAGCAGAACATCAGTGAAACCACAAATTCCACTGTAGTATTTCCTTGACACCTAATGGTTTTAGAAATACTTGAGCCAAAATTGAATTTCAGTTATATGAAAAGTTTGTTTACATATGTTCCAAACACTGATCTAAGCCTAGAAACCATTTTCCTGTTTCTGTAATGTTTCTCAGAAGGAATGACTTCTAGTACAGATCCCTCAGTTTTTCTGCTTACAGTTGGTGTTAGTGATTTCAACTTGCCCTTCATAGTAAAAGAATGTTTATATTAATCTTACCCTATTAGACTGTATGACTTTTTAAAAGCACCAAACAATAGTTCTCTAACTTAATTTTTTCTAATATAGTTCTTGGTGGAAGTCTCTGCCAGATCTGAACTTATGATAGGACTATTATAAATGATGACCAGTTTAACACTGAGAAAAATGTCGAGTGTTCTTCATATTAGAAATTGTTCAATGAGATTTTCTAACCTGTTCAGAAGTGAAAGTAAAGAAAATAAGAGTTGTACATTTTCTGTCCTTTCTAGCACAGTAATAGATGTTCTTGTAAAAAGATAGCAGCAGGGAATCTTTCCTATTGAGCAATATCAGTGAGAAAGTGAGATTCTTGGGAGTGTCATGTAGCATATAAGATGATGAAATGCACCAGGGTTGAAGGGCAGACTTAGGAAAAAATACAAAATGAGAGTTGATCAATCACATGGTAGATGAAATGCCTCAGGGTGAATTCCAGTAGGCTTCTTGTCCAAAAACAAGCCAAATAAAGAAACTGTGTTAGTTCACTGAGGGAAAAGAAGGTTTTTGTTTTTGTTTTTAGGGAGTAGTGATTGATGCTTTTAAGAGTAGGTTATTGGCTTAGAAATACAAATATCACTTTAACTTGTTTACATATGCCTATTGATACAAATTTTGTTTGCAATTAATTGAACAATTAAAGCCCATGATTCAAATAAGTTGGCTAAAACACAGGAATGACTGTGGCTTTAGTGATTAATATAATACAGCTGATAATGCTATTCCTTTCACAGTATATATATTTTATTTCCCACAGTAATAAGAAGGATTAGGTTGGCTTTGGTAAGTGAAAGGAAAGACTAAATTTACCAATATCCATCACATTTAAATGAGACCACATGGTTATGTTCTGGATGATTGAATGTCTTCAGAAACCTGGAATACCACCTTAGAGGGAACTACTGGCTTTATCTTCTTTGCTTATTTTTTAAATTAATTTTGGGGGCCAGCAGGTGGCTTGGTGGTTAAGGATGCTGAACTTCCACATGACTAATGACTAACCATGGGTTAGGTCCCAGACCTGGCACCTTGAAAATCAAGCTGGGTGCATGTGCTTGCATTCCCAAAATACCAGAGGAGAATGGAGGAGAAGGGATTGTGGCATGACTATCATCCCTGGGTGGTGATTTCTCATTTCCCTTCTCTGGTCTCTTTCTGAAAAGTCACACACTCTATGGCAAACACCTGATTTTTTTAAAAAAATTATATATTGATGAGAAGATATCCTTAATGGATGATAAAGTCCAGGATTAAATGTTTCCTAAAAATGGGTATGAAGGAGAGACATTATATACCCCCACTTAATATATACCGAGTGTCTGCACTCCATGACTGAAACTGATTGACTAAAGGTTGTACAAATACAAGAGATGGGTGAGAATGCCAGATGTGGTGTGTGGGGAGCAGTGGGGCCTAATGAAGGACATTTGTAGGAGGGATATGGAGGCAGAGCATTGACAGGATGGGGAAGTGTGGTGTTATCGGTTGAAGCTATTTTGATCAACTGTAGTGGGGAGAAATGTTCACATATTGAAATGTTCACTTTGTAAGCTAAATAATGCAATTGAATGTATAAAAATTAATTAATTAAAAAATCTGTATGAAGTTTGAATTCTTGAGGATTTGAGCAGAAGGCAGACACTGGATGAGACTATTGGTGTTTTTGTATCCTAAATCACTGAGCATATGCTCTGAATTCAGAGAATAGTGCACATCAATATTTGGGTAGCCAAAGGATGAGATTCTAGAAAAAAAGTTATACTCTGTTGTACTACATTTTCAATATTAATAGAAGGGTCACCAGGTTATAGGCCATTGACTACAGCTATGTGACTGTCCTGGCTTAAGTTTCAGGTTTCACATTATGCAAAAGCTAAAGAATTATGTATGTGTTTAATTCCATTTTCTTCTTCTTCATCTTATTTTTTTTAAATTTGACCAGAGAGAGATAGAGAGAGATAAAAGGAAAGGGAGAAATCAAGCTGCTCGGTCTGGGACTTGAACCATGGTCGACCATCTGGGAATCTAGTGCCTTTAACCACCATGCCACCCTCTTTTTCTTCTTCTTCTTTTGCATGAGCAGTAGTTATTTTATTGAAAATTGGACATTTTAGATAATATATTGTACCAACTCTATGTCTGGGCTTCTATCTTGTTTATTGAATGCCTGATTTACTTTAGTGAATTTTATTTCCCCACCCCTAACAATGCGAAGCCTCTGAATTCTGCTTTTTGGATCAGTGCAGCTTCTAGTGAGTGCGCTGCAGCATGGGCTCAGGAATCTCTGAACAAAAGTTTTTTACTTTCTAATATGTACAGGTCAGTCATCATTTTATGGGAAGAAAACCATTTTTTTTCTTTTAAATTTTAACTCTATATCACTGTGTTCTGAAACATATAATGTCTTCCACCAGTACCTTGTTTATGACTCTGTGGATTATAACACTCTTTACTATTATAAGTAATATTGAATAGTTGTATGTGGTAGTTCATTCCTTCCTTGCTTCTTTTTTGTCCTCCCTTCTTCCCTCTTTTTTCTCCCTTCCATCCTTCCTCTCTTCTATCCTGCTTTTTTTTTTCTTTATTTTGGTAGCCCCAATAATATAAAAAAATAAAAGTAATTCCTAGTTTTAAGTAATATCTTAATCTAAAACAGTGTTAGCCTTTTAAAAGTGTCCACTTTGAGGTACTAATTTTTTATTTGAATCTTAATTTTTAAAAATTAAATAATTAGTTTAACATAGAAGTTATATTACCAGTGCTAGCAACAGGTGACCTGTTTAAGAGGTGATTATAAGTGGAAAGGAGAGAGACAGAATTGCTCTTATTTTCTTCTTCTTTTTTTTTTTTTTTGGTCATAGGACAGATGTGCTTGCCAGAAAGAGTGAGAAGAAAAGTGAGAGTCCATTTTCCTCCATTATCCTCTAGGGATTTTGGTATACATAAGCCCAGAGTGATTTTCAAGTCACTGGGTCCAGGATTCAAATGACACACTCCACTCTGTCATGTGGAATCCAGTACATTAGCCTTTTCGCCATCTGCTGCCAAGATTTGCTAATTTTTAAAGTACAAAGACAGAATTAGATAAAAAAAAATTGTAACCACATAGTAAGAAACTATATAAGGAAAGGGTATTTAGAGAATAAAGAAGAAAACCATAAGGATTAAGTCCCCAATTACTTAACAATTACCAGGAGTACCTGAAATAGTTTGTTAAGTGGACTAAATCATCAAAGATCCAGATATCTCATTCTCAATTTATTTTTCATATTATGATGTTTTCAAGAATTATGTGTGTGTATTCACTTTCTTGATTTAGTTTACACTGGGCTAGATCCCCTAACACCTTGGACCACCCAAATATTCCATGTGAGATTTTGAAGATTCTTTGTAATTTTTATGACACAAGGTAGCTAGAATATGAAAAATATTGCATTTGGATATTTCTTTCAGACCTTGAAAAGAATATTTTAAATATCTTTTTGACTGGTCACTAGGCATCAATTTTAATGAGATGGACTACCCAAGAGACCACCAGGGACTACAGATCTTTTTCTTCACATTTCATTAATTTCATTTCATTTTGTTCACAACTTAGTGGCTCTTCCTATGTGAAAGGGTTTTTCTGATGTTGATTTATTTTGTAGTTGTTGTTGCATTAATACTGCCTTTCTTGTCCACATTATTTCCTAGCTATACTTTTATTCACTTTTTTAACAGAACTTATTTTTTAAAATATGCATTTTAGAACAACATAGCAATACATAAGTGGAATATATAGTTGGATTGGAAGTTCCTGGGCGCTGATCTTCCTCCTTTGGTGTTTCAGTTCTGTAGAATATCCCCAGTGGTAACTTATTGTTTCCTCTAACATATTTCCCTGCTTGTTACCTTTTCTCTTTTCTTGTACCAAGTAGAGTAAAAAGTAACTGAAAAATCATTCTGACTAGACAAGAATACAATGTGCTGGGCTAAAAGAGGTTAGTGATTTTTAATGCCATTTCTATTATATCAGAATAGGCTTGGCACTGGAGATATTCTTTGCTTAGAAAAGACTGTAAGAACAGGGATTTCTGTGCATTTTCATCTGGGCAGAGGGATACCACTGAATTCAGAGTAGAGTAGAGTCAGCGAGAACTGTTAACTGGAGATTAAGCTCTGACAATCAAGCTGCTTGCCAATACATTTCAAACCCATCTACACAGTCATTCAATAACAGCAGACTTGCAAAGCAATTAAAGTCAGCCCTTCCTGTTTAATTTCTGCAATATGGGGCTGGGCTTCCTGAGCTTTCACTTGTTGTGGAATGGTAAATGAAATGAGTGAGGGACATATTGAAGACCTGATGAACACCTGTGCCTTCTCACAGATGCTTTCTTTTCTTTTTTTATTTTTCTTTTTTAAAGTAAGGATGAGGAGTGAACAGAATCTTACCAGCCAAAAAAAGAAAGTGGGAATCTGCCTTAAGCATAGACCTTCTTTTAAGCCAAATCAATTTTTTTATTGTCTTTAATTACTTTCTTTTGAGAAAGAGTTCTTCTATTAATTTCAAAGCAGCATTATAAGCATATTTATATGTAGGAGAATGAATAAACAGTTTTGTCAGATATAAGTTCACCTGCATAACTCTCAGCCTCCTCTCTGTCCAACCTTATTTTCTATGCATCTCACTAGTGTTAACTTTTTAGGTAAACTGAGATTGAAGAGGGTGTGAGATAGGGTAAATTATGTTTAGGATCTTCTTCTGGATTCTGCACTAATGATATTCTGATAATTTTAGTCAATAAACTATTATACAAACAGACATTCTGGTTTATATTCTATGAGGTTAACTATTATTTCTATACATATATATATATATATATTTCCATGATGTCAAAAACATGTACTGTACTTTCTCATTAAACCTACTTTGAATTCAATACCAGCTCTCCCACTGACTGGACAGTCTTATCAAATTGTGCACAAAACATAGAGATTCATTGTGTCTGGTTTTAAATTAGTGATAATACTAACCCTGTAAATAAATGAGGTAATACTTATAAAGTCCTTACTTTAATATATGCTTAATATATGCTGTAGTTGGTCCTACGAGTGAATTATTTAAATTTCTACATACCACACGGGTCTAACAAAAAGTTCATGGAATATTTGTTTTATTTTTTAAAATAGTGAAAAATGAGGCTAAAGAGAAAGTAAATTTAAAACATTTTTCTCCTACGAAGAGTTAATCAATCCCTTTCATTTTACCAGATTTCCAGTTCTTTAAAAGTTTATTGTCTCTCGAGACTAATTTATGACCCTCTTAACAACACTCTAGATTAGAATACACTCTTCCAAATTTGAATTCTTTCTCCACTCAGCTTGAAATGTTATCATAAGTGCCTCCAGGTGAACAGCAGGTTTCTGGTAATTGTTGGCTCAAAGTATCAATATGCTACACTGTACTGTATTTTTGTTCTTGTAATTGGTATCGGTGTATCCACAACATTCTTTTCACTTATTTTAAAAAACGAAAAAATGGTGTTTAATTGTTTAATTGTAAGACAAAAATGAGTTAATAAAATATTTCCATACTAAGCACACAATCTCAAATATATAGCTGGTTGAATTGCATAGCGATCATACTCATTTAATTACTATCCTAATTAAAGAAATAACATTGTCAAGATCCTAGAAATTCCTTTTAATACTCCATTCCAGATGCCAGCTCCTGAAAGGTAACCATTATGCTTATTTCTTTAATGAACAATTTGTCTCTTTTCAAATTTTATATGAAGTGAATTGAATAGAAAATACTCCTTACCAATTAAGTTATGTTCCCCATCCACAGATACTGACATGAACCATACACTTCTTCATCTTCTTTGAATTTTCTTGTGTCAGAAATGGATGGCCAACCCTCAAAGATTTGTGATTATCTTTCATATTGTAGTTTTTGCTCTAAAGCAGCTATCAGTAAAGTTCTACAAGTTTTCTCAAAAAGTATGTGAATAAACATATTTTGCATCATTTTTTTGTTGAAGTAATTATTGATAAAACAAAGGTAAGAGTTTTGTACATCTATTCTCTCATCTTCCAACCAAATACTGTCACCTGAGGCAACTATAAAGCCTTCTACTAGGGATATCTAAAGGATACAAACAAAGTAGCTCCCTGAATCACTTGTGAAAAAGGAGCTTCCCAACGGTTGAAAACCTTGTTGAACTTTACCAGAGTGGAGACTATTTATACATTTTAACCATTACATCATTTTTATCATTCTTTGGTACTCTAGCTAATGGTATCTTAACTAACTCACACCTCTTCCTGTGTAACCAAAAGCATATTTTTTTTTAAAAAAATCTATTCTTTAAGCAAAAGTAGAAGGCCCCTAATATAAAAGGGTCTTCAACAAGTTCATGGATAAGACGTAGCTTGAAAAAAAAATTATGCATGGATAAAAAAAATGCACCAAAATAAATCTTCAATTAAATTTTTCCAAGAAATTTTTTACTTCAGTTAAAAAATAGTAATAATAACAAATGTGTGGAGGAAGCTAGGGAGTGGTGCTACTTAAAACCTCTGGTTATCCTAAGATCTGCTTTTACCAGTTAAAAATATTAGAATAGTTAGTTTCTCAAAGCCATTTGCCTCAAAGAGTTGAAACCAAGGCATCAATTAAATCATATCATACAGTTATAACCATATTCACAATGTATTGCCTTATTTATCCCATCTCTTTCTAATACCTAGGAAAGACTTTCTTCATAAAGAGAGAGACATGAAAAAATATATTGGTTTAAATTAAACACAGTAGATGATAGCACTTTATTTCACTTTTAATTTACCCACAGAAATAAAAGATCTAGGTTATCTTTATCAGAATTCTCTGCTTCCAGAGCACACCTTCATTTTATCATTTGAAAGATGTTTTGGGGAATGGGTAACCAGATAAAATACATTTCACATCACTGTAATTGTTATTCAAGTTGGCAGTGCAGGTTATGAAAACTCACAGATTTCTTGCAGTGTTTTACCCACCTGAAAGCTTCCACTAAGTCTCATATCTAGGATGGGAAATGTTTTGCAGTACTGTGGGAAACAGAGTATGGGAAGTGAATTTTATCCATGGTTCATATACACAGAGTAGTGGAAGGAAGTAAGAGTAACTATAATAGAAGAGAGGTAAGATAGGGGGTAATATGTGTGTCAAATAGTGTCAGATCCACAACATTTTGAAGTCATTACAAAACTACCAGTCAAACAAAAATGTAAAATGTTATGAATATGCATAGACTGGTTAAAAGTGGGGTGTGCTGTGGATCTCAGTGAAATGTACGGTGGGCCTCAATGAGGTTTACTGTGGGGCTAAGTGAAGTTTGGGTCTGAGTGGGGTGTGCTGTGGATCTCAGTGAAATGTACGGTGGGCCTCAATGAGGTTTACTGTGGGGCTAAGTGAAGTTTGGGTCTGAGTGGGGTGTGCTGTGGATCTCAGTGAAATGTACGGTGGGCCTCAATGAGGTTTACTGTGGGGCTAAGTGAAGTTTGGGTCTGAGTGGGGTGTGCTGTGGATCTCAGTGAAATGTACGGTGGGCCTCAATGAGGTTTACTGTGGGGCTAAGTGAAGTTTGGGTCTGAGTGGGGTGTGCTGTGGATCTCAGTGAAATGTACGGTGGGCCTCAATGAGGTTTACTGTGGGGCTAAGTGAAGTTTGGGTCTGAGTGGGGTGTGCTGTGGATCTCAGTGAAATGTACGGTGGGCCTCAATGAGGTTTACTGTGGGGCTAAGTGAAGTTTGGGTCTGAGTGGGGTGTGCTGTGGATCTCAGTGAAATGTACGGTGGGCCTCAATGAGGTTTACTGTGGGGCTAAGTGAAGTTTGGGTCTGAGTGGGGTGTGCTGTGGATCTCAGTGAAATGTACGGTGGGCCTCAATGAGGTTTACTGTGGGGCTAAGTGAAGTTTGGGTCTGAGTGGGGTGTGCTGTGGATCTCAGTGAAATGTACGGTGGGCCTCAATGAGGTTTACTGTGGGGCTAAGTGAAGTTTGGGTCTGAGTGGGGTGTGCTGTGGATCTCAGTGAAATGTACGGTGGGCCTCAATGAGGTTTACTGTGGGGCTAAGTGAAGTTTGGGTCTGAGTGGGGTGTGCTGTGGATCTCAGTGAAATGTACGGTGGGCCTCAATGAGGTTTACTGTGGGGCTAAGTGAAGTTTGGGTCTGAGTGGGGTGTGCTGTGGATCTCAGTGAAATGTACGGTGGGCCTCAATGAGGTTTACTGTGGGGCTAAGTGAAGTTTGGGTCTGAGTGGGGTGTGCTGTGGATCTCAGTGAAATGTACGGTGGGCCTCAATGAGGTTTACTGTGGGGCTAAGTGAAGTTTGGGTCTGAGTGGGGTGTGCTGTGGATCTCAGTGAAATGTACGGTGGGCCTCAATGAGGTTTACTGTGGGGCTAAGTGAAGTTTGGGTCTGAGTGGGGTGTGCTATGGGTCAGTTTTGTGCTGTGGGTATCAATGTTGTGTGCCGTGGTCTCACTGAAGTGTGCTATGGGTCATACAGGGGTGTGCTAAAGGTTAAAGTGGGGTGTGCTGTGGATCTTAGTGAATTGTTCTATGGGTCTCAGTGAGGTTTGGGTATGAGTGTGGTGTGCTGTGGGTCGCAGTTTTGTGCTGTGCATTTCAGTGATTGTGTGGTGTTCTCACTGAGGTGTGTGGGTCACAGTGGGGTGTGCTGTGGGTTAAAGTGGGATGTGCTATGGGTCCCAGTGAATTGTGCTATGGGTCTCAGTGATGTTTGCCTCAGGTCTCAGTTTGATTTCGGTCTGAGTGGGATATGTTGTGGCTCACAGTTTCATGTTGTGGGTCCAAGTAATGTGTGAGGTGGTCTCACTGAGGTGTGCTGTGGGTCACAGTAGGGTTTGCTGTGGGTCACAGTGGAATATGCTGGGGGTCTCAATGAATTGATCTGTGGGTCTCAGTGAGGTTTGCAGTGGGTCTCAGTGAGGTTTGTGTCTGAGTGGAGTGTTGTGTGGCTCACAGTATTGTGCTATGGGTTTTAGTGATGTGTACTGTGGTCTCACTGAGGTGTCATGCAGCTCAGAGAGGGTTGTTCTGTGGGTTAAGGTGGGGTGTTCTGTGAGTTAAAATATGGCGTGCTGTGGATCTCAATGAATTTTCCTGTGTCTTAGTGAGGTTTGGGTATGACTTGGGTTTGCTGTGTGTCACAGTTTTGTGCCGTGTGTTTCAGTGATATGTGCTGTTGTCTCAATGAGGTGTGATTTGGGTTGCAGTGTGGCATGCTGTGGGTAAAAGTGTGGTGTGCTGTGGGTCTCAGGGGAATGTACTCTGGGTCTCAGTGAAGATTGCTGTGTGTCTCAGTGAGCTTTGGGTCTGAGTGGGGTATGCTGTGGGTTGCAGTTTTGTGTGGTGGGTTTCAGGGATGTATGTGGTTATCTCAGTGAGGTGTGCTGCGGCTCATAGTGGAGTGTGCCATGGCTTAAAATGGGATGTGCTTTGCCCACAGTGAATAGTACTCTGGGTCTCAGTGAGGTTTTGGTCTGAGTGCAGTGTGCTGTTGGTCTCAGGGGACTGTACTGTGGGTCTCAGTGAGATTTTCTTTCTTTCTTTTTATTTTTTTAAAGAGGTTTTTGCTATAGGGTGCATGTGCTCACCAGACAGACAGAGAGAGACAGAGAGATAGAAAGTGAGAAATCATCCCCCCCCAGGTGGATGCCACACGGCAATCCCTTCTCTTCTATTCTCTCAGGATCTTGGGCATACATGCACATGCGCCTGATGTGAGTTTTAAGCCTCCGGGTCTGGGACTCAAACTGCGGTCAACTACATGGGAGTCCAGCAATAGCCATTATGCTAACTGCTGGTCCCTAAGTGAGGTTTTCTATGGGTCTCATTGAGCTTTGGGCCTGAATGGATTATGCTGTGGTTTACAGTTTTGTGTAGTGTGTATCAGTGATTTGTGCTGTGGTCTCAATGAGGTGTGCTGTGTGTCTCAATGAGGTGTGCTGTGGGTTAAAGTGAGGTGTGCTGGGTCTCACTGAATTGTGCTGTGAGTCTGATTGAGGTTTGGAACTGAGTGGGGTTTGCTGTGGGTTGCAGTTTTCTGCTTTGGGTCTCACTGGTGTCTATTGTCTCACAGAGGTGTGCTGTGTGTCTCAGTGGGATGTGCTGTGGGTTAAAATGGGATGTTCTGTGTTTCTCAGTGAATTATACTCTGGGTTTCAGTGAGGTTTGTTGTGGGTCTCAGTGATGTTTGGGTTTGAGTGGGGTGTGCCTTGGATCAAAGTTTTCTCTTCGGTTCTAATTGATGTGTGTGGTTGTCTTACTGAGGTGCTCTGTGTGTTGCAGTGGGGTGTGCTGTTGGTTAAAGTAGGGTGTCTGTGGATTTCAGTGAATTTTGCTGTGAGTGTCATTGAGGTTTGCTATGGGTTTCTGTGTTGTATGGGTCTCAGTGGGGTGTGCTGTTGGTCATAGTTTTGTGTGGTTCTTTCACTGATGTGTGTGTTGGTCTCACTGAAGTGTTCTGCGTGTCACAGTGGGGTGTGATGTGGATCTAAGGAAAATGTACCATGGGTCTCAGTGTGGTTTGTTGTGTATCAGTGAAGTATGGGTTTGAATGGGGTGTGCTATAGGTTCCAGGTTTGAGCGGTGGGTTTCAGGAGTGTGTGCAGTGGTCTCAATGAGCTGTGCTGTGGGTCTCAGCGGGGTGTGCAGTAGCTTAAAGTGGGATGTGCTTTAGGTCACAGTGACTGGTGCTGTGGGTCTAAGTGAGGTTTGGGTCTGAATAGGGTGTGCTGTGGGTCGCAGTTTTGTGTGGTGGGTTTCAGTGATGTATGCTGTGGTCTTAATGAGGTGTGCTATAGGTCACAATGGGGTGTGCTGTGGGTTAAAGTGGGGTGTGCTGTGTGTCTCAAGAAAATATACTGTCGTCTCAATGAGGTTTGCTGTGTGTCTCAGTGAGCTTTGGGTCTGAGTGGGGTGTGCTGTGGGTTGCAGTTTTGTGCAGTGGATTGCACTAATGTGTGTGGTGATCTCTCTAAGGTGTGTTATGAGTCACAGTGGGGTGTGCTTTGGGTTAAACTGGGGTGTGCTGTGGGTATCAGGGAAATGTAGCTTGGTTCTCAGTGAGGTTTGCTGTGGTTCTCAGTGAGTTTCGGGTCTGAGTGGGGTGTGCAGTGGGTCGCAATTTTATGAGGTGAGTTTCAGGGATGTGTGCAGTGGTCTCAAGGAGGTGTGGTGCGGGCAGCAGTGGGATGTGTTGTGGCATGAATTTGGGTGTGGTTTGGGTCACAGTGAATGGTACTGTAGGTCTCAGTGGGGTTTACTGTGGGTCTAAGTGATGTTTGGGTCTGAGTGGGGTCTGCTGTGGGTCGTAGTTTTGTGCAGTTGGTTTCTGTGATGTGTGCTGTGGTCTCAATGAGGTGTGCTGTGGGTTTCAGTGATGTGTGCTGTGGATCTCAGTGAATTGTGCTGTGGGTCTCAGTGAGGTTTGCTTTGTGTCTCAGTGAGGTTTGGGACTGAGTGGGGTGTGCTGTGGGTCACAGGTTGTGCAGTGGCTTCAGTGGTGTGTAAGGTGGTCTCACTGAGGTGTGCTGTGTGTTACAGTGCATCTGCTTAAATTGTACTATGGGTCTCAGTGAGGTTTGCTCTGGGTCTCTGAGGTTTGGGTCTGAATGAGGAGTGCTGTGGGTCACAGTTTTTTGCTGTGAGTCTCATTCATGTGTATGATGATCTCACTGAGTTGTGCTGTATCTTTCAGTAGGGCATACTGTGGGTCTCAGGGAAATCTACTGTGGGTCTCAGTAAGGTTTGCTGTGGGTCTCAGTGAGCTTTGAGTCTGAGTGGGATGTTCTGTGGATCGCTGTTTTGTGTGGTGGGTTTCAGTGATGTGTGCAGTGGTCTCACTGAAGTGGGCTGTGGGCTGTAGTGGGGTGTGCTGTAAGTCAATGTGGGGTGTGCTGGGGTCTCAGTGAATGGTACTCTTGGTCTCAGATTTTCAATATGTCTCAGGTTTGGGTCTCAGTTTCATGTGCTGTGGGTTGCAGTTTTGTGCATTGAGTTTCAGTAATGTGTGCTGTTGTATCAGTGATGTGTGCAGCAGGTCACTGTGGGTCATGCTGTGGGTTAAAGTTGGGTGTGCTGTGGGTCTCAGGGAATTGTACTGTGGGTCTCAGTGAGGTTTGCTAAGTTTATGATTGAGCTTTGTGTCTGAGTAGGGTGTGCTGTGGGTCACAGTTGTGTGCGGTGGGTTTCAGCGATGTGTGCAGTGGTCTCAATGAGGTGTGCTGTTGATCACATTGGGTTGTGTTGTGGGTTCAATTGGGGTGTGCTGTGAGTCTCAGCAAATTGTGCCGTGGCTCTCAGTGAGGTTTGATGTGGGTCTCTGTGAGGTTTTGGTCTGAGTGGGGTGTGCAGTGGGTCGCAGTTTTGTGCAGTAGTTTTCAGTGATGTGTGCTGTGGTCTCAATGAGGTGTGCTGTGGGTTGTAGTGGGGTGTGCCATGGCTTAAAGTGGTATGTGCTTTGGGTAACAGTGAATAGTACTGTGGGTCTCAGTGAGGTTTTCTGTAGGTCTCAGTGAGGTTTGGGTCTGTTTAGGATGTGCTGTGGGTTGCAGTTTTTTGTGGTGTGTTTCAGTGATGTGTGCTGTGGTCCCAATGAGGTGTGCTGCGGGTCACAGTGGGGCATACAGTGGGTTAAAGTGGGGTGTTCTCTGGGTCTCAGGGAAATGTGACTCACAGCACACCCCACTCAGACCCAACCCTCGCTGAGACCCACAGCACAATTCACTGGTACCCACAGCATACCCCATTGTGGCCCACAGCACACCCCACTGCAACACACAACACACCTCACTGGACCACAGCACACATCACCAAGACCCACAGCACAAAACTGTGACCAACAGCACACACCACTCAGACCCAAACCTCACTGTGACCCACAGCAAACCTCAAGGAGACCCACAGCACTTTTTACTGAGATTTATAGCATGCCCCACTTTAGCCCACAGCACACCCCACTGTGACTTAGAGCACACCTCATTGAGACCACTGCACACATCACCGACACCTACAGTACAAAACTGTGACCTACAGGACTCCTTACTTCTAAGTATTATTCCCCACACTTGACCCATAATTGCATAGTATTTGAATTTATGCTATTTGACATACAAAGATTCTGTATACAGGGTTTTAAATTCACAGTAGAACTAATGGCACATTCACATTAAAATATTTTATTATAGAAAATTCTAAAAATTCTCAATAGTAGAGAGATACCATATGAAGTTTCTTAGGCTCATCATCTAGCATCAGATATTAGTATTTACCAATCATGTTTCATGTTTCTCTCCTCAAATTTGTGTATGTATGTTTAACATGTATGTAAATATTAATATGTGTGTCTCAACCAAAAGGAAAAGAACACTCACAGGTTGTATTTACTCTTATTTCATGAGAAATAAAGAAAGACAAGAACTCTCTTAGGGTCTCACACAGCAATCAGGCAGCAGAATTACAAGCACATGTAGCACTTTGCATGCCTGGGTCCACCCAAGAATTTAACCCCAATTTTCCAGCTTTGCAGAGCATTGTGTTACTGCTGCACCACTGGGGCTGGGCCAGTTTTTTGTTTGTTTGTTTTTAAGAGACATTTTTGCTATAGATTTTCACTAGTGAGACAGGGAGAGACAGAGAGACAGAGATGAGAAATCACCCTATCAGGGGAAGGCCATGCCACAATCCCTTCTCCATTCTCCTTCCAGGATTTTGGTCACACACACACACACACACACACACACACACACACACACACACACGCCCAGTAAGAGTTTTAAGCCACTGTATCCGGGACTCAAAGTGCTGTTGTCCATGTGGAAGTCCAGCACCTTAACCACTATGCAACCTGCTGGTGCCTGGCCTGACATTTTTATTCCAAGTCTTTTAGTGGGCAGTACAAACAACCACATAGTATTTAGAAGAGACAGGAGAAAGCTTCTATTTACAGTTTAATTAAAATACAAGATTGAAAATTACATATTCTTTCTTAACATCTTTGATATAATGCTTATGTCTTTTTTTTTTTTTTCATGGAAAATCTTGGTTCCTAATTCTGTGTGTTTTAGGTGAAGGCACCTTTGTTTTTTATTGATAAGTATCTTTTATTATCATGGGACTTTCTTCCTTTGCCTATTTCACATCCTGTTAAGGATGAAGTTTACCATTCAAAGTGGAGTAATTTATCTTTGTGGAAAGTTCTGAATTCAGAGTGGCTAAACAATATGCTAGTAACAATGACTCTTTCTTTTAACAGCTTTATTGAGAAATAATTCATGTATTAACAATTCGCACATTTAACATTATTTACTTAAGTGGTTTTTAGTATATTCACTAGCATGTATAACAATTATCATAGTAAGTTTTAGAACATTTTCAATACCTTAGAAAGAAACCCTATGAGTCAGCAGCAAGTGGTATGGTGGTTATAGTGCTGAATCTCACATGGCCAATCATGCAGTTCATGTTCCAGACCTTGTGGCCTGAAAAACACCCTGGGCATGTGTACAAGCACACCAAAAATCCTGAGAGGGAAATGGAGGAGGAGGGATTGTGATGTGGTCTTTTCCCACTGGGGATTGATTTCTTACTTTCAGTCTCTCTGATTCTTCATGAGAATACAGAAGTACATGTGCCCTATGACAAAAATCTAAACATAAATAAATCAAAAAAAGAAACCCCATACCCTTTATATTTCTTTACCCCTTCCCAATTCATAAGAATCCTCTAAATATACTTTATTTTTTCTAAGAATTATTTTTATTTAATTTTATTCATTTTTTTAAATTTGACCAGAGGGAGGCAGAGGAAAAGTGAGAAAGCAAGCCGCTAAGTCTGTGACTTAACCACAGTTGGCCATATGGAAGCCCAGAATCTTAACCACCACATCACCTACTGGCCCCACTAAATATACTTTCTATCTGTGTAAAACTTTCTGGTTTTCCAATAAATAAAATCATGTAATGCAAAGTCATTTGTGTCAGGCTCTTTCAGTTAGCATTGTAACATAAATCAATACTTTGTTTATTGTTATGACCAAATATTGTTATGTAAGTGTATATAGCAATATTCTTAATCTCACATGCATCCATTTGCTTGTATGGATATATTACATTTTATTTATCTTTTTATGTGTTGACATTGGAGTTGCTTCCACCTTTTGGCTATTATCAATTATCCCATTATAAATATCAGGGTATAAGTTTTTATGCAAAGAGAAAAAAATATATATATATATAAAGGTTTCTATCATAGGAGACGTGCACTCAACAGAGAGAGACAGTGAGAGGGAATGTGGGAAATCACCCCCCAAAAAGAGATAGCAATCTCCTCTCCTCCACTCTACTCCTTGGATTTTGGGCAGGCACAAACACATGCCTGGTGTGATGATCTCCCTTCCTCCTTCCTCCTTCCTCCTCTGCTTCCTCCTCTTCTTCTGCCCCATCCCCTGCCTCCTCCCCTCCCCTTCCTCTTCTCTCTCCTTCCCTTTCCCCTCCCCCTCCTCCTCCTTCCCTTCTCCCTCCTCGTCCTCTTCTTCTTCTTTCTCTCTTCTTTCTTCTTTCTTTTTTCTTCTTTCTTCTTTCTTCTTCTCCATTTAATTTTATTCATCAGGCCAATGGGTCCAAGTCTTGAACCATGGTTGGCCATGTGGGAGTCCAGTGCCTTAACCACCACACCATGGAGTTTCTTTTTGAGGTGATGAAATGTTGTAAAATTGACTATGGTAATTGTTACACAAGTCTGTGAATATTCTAAAAGCTATAAGAAAGGTCAAAGATAGGTATTTTATTGCAATGCAGTTTTTATTCATTTGTCTCCAGGCAACAGAAAGTGAAAGAGAGAGAGCGAGACATCTCTAACAGGGTTGTCATGAAACAACTCATCCCCAGTCTCAGCTAGCCTGATCACAGGCAAACGCACATGCATCTACAGTACTCAGGGAGGTTCAGGGATATGAACAAAAGCCTTTTGCTATGTAGATCCGGTTGTGTTACCAATGTACTGCCACCTGGCCTCTATATATTTTAGTTTCTCTTGGGTGCATAATGAAGAATGAAATTACTGGATCATACAGTAACTCAATTTTTAATTATTTGAGGAAATGCTAGACTGTTTTCCAATACAGCTGTACCATTTTACATTCATACTAGTAGTGCATGAGTATTTTAATTTTTCTGTATCATCATCAACACTTGTAATCTTACATTTTGATTCTTCGAATCTTAGTGAATGCTATATCTGTCTCTTTAGCTAATCTTTTGTCATTATAAAATTTTCCTCTTTATTTCTTCAACACTTATTCACTTTAAAGTCTATTTGTTTGGATATTTTCATTGTAACTATTCTAGTTTACTTACAATTTATTTGCATGGTATATCTTTTTTCATGTTTTACTTTATACTTACATTTTAACAATGTCATACTTACAGGTCTGAAGAGATAGTTCTAATCTTATTATCATGTTCCTTTTTGTTTATATAGTTTCATTATGTTTAGTCCTTAAAAATACTTTTCTCTTGTTTTCATTTTCTGTTAACTATTTAAAACGCTAAGATGGAGTTTATATTTTACTAGCATTTTTCTATTCATTTATATTATTGCTAGGAGTCATCGTTTAAATTGCTTAGCTATAGTCTATTTCTTTTCTGAAATATCTTTCTCTTAGAATTATTTTATTTTATTTTACTTTATTTATTCATTCATTTATTTTTTAATTTGACCAGAGGGAGACAGAGAGAGAGTGAGAAAGAAAGCCACTAGGTCCAGGACTTGAACTGTGGTCAGCCATGTGTGAGTGTTCAGCACCTTAACCACCACGTCCCCCACCTTTTGTGAAATTTCTTAATTTTTGACTTTACCACTGTTTATCTATTGTACTTTAAATATATTTTTTTTCAAGTTTTTGCTAGTTTAAGCAGTGCTGTTGTGAATATGTGTGTGTGTGTGTGTGTGTGTATTCAGATGTCTGTCTCTGTGAAAAAGCATATCTGAATTGTCAACACCAATATAATGCCAAAATCTTTGCCAAAATGATCATAGCAGTGTATACTCTAACAGCAACCTGTAGGAGCTCTTGTTGATACATATTTTTATTTTGTCATTTTTATTACTTTTTGTACTAAATAGATGTAAAAATTTATTTACTTTGGACCTCTGACTCTGTTCTAAGATAAAAATAAAAATTCCTTACTGCTATCACCTTCTGTATCACTCCTTTTGACTAACGGGTACACCAGTCTTTATGAATTTCCATCCTCTGGGGATGGATCACCTTTATCTTCTTGCAGATTATCCACTAGTTTCACATCTAAGCTCATAGATAATCTTGTCCAAACACAAAATAACAAAATAATGGCAAATGATATACTACAATATATAATTAAACATACAGCTCACGTAACTATACCGCATCCAACATTGCACAGAAGCATGAGGCTTTTTGCTAAAGCCCTGATTTGAAGTACACCTTGCTTTCTCCATATATTCTTCTGAATGTAGTATTTGCATTGAAACAAAAATGAATTCTTAAAATAATTTCCTGAAAAAAAAGTGAATATAGAGTTTCTGTTTCTTTATGCTACCTTCAGCAAAAGAAAGTTGAGAAAATATTTGTATATATCAAAATGTAAGCACAGACATTGCCAACTAAAAATTGGACATGGAAATCTGAGAGCATGTAAAAATATGAAAGGAGGGAACCAGCAATTAGCGTAATGGCTATGTCGCCGAATTCTCACGTAGTCGACCGCGGTTCGTGTCCCAGACCCGGTGGCTTAAAACTCATGCTGGGCGCGTGTGTGTGCATGCCCAAGATCCTGAGAGGAGAATGGAAGAGAAGGGATTGCAGCGTGACCATCCCCCCTTGGGGTGATTTCTCGCTTTCTTTCTCTCTGTCTCTCTTTGCCTGTCTGGCGAGTGCACGCGCCCTACAGCGAAAAAACCTCTCAAAAAAAAAAAAAAAAAAAGAAAGGAACTGCTTAATTAATTTAAAATACATATTTACCAAACACCTAAATGCATGACAAATTTGATTATCTTTTGAAGATAACAATTGGAAAGAAAAAATATTTCTGTTAGAAGTAAACTTTTAGAGGAGGGTCACTGCAGTGCCTTTTGTAAGTGTTGTCTACTATAAAGGGCAATCAACTTTTATGTAAGCTGGCTCAAAGGATTATTTTTCCTTTCCACATGCTGTACTTATAGGAATCAAAATAATTTATTTTCAATATTAAATGATCTCACCTATCAAAAACAAAAATTTATAATCACAATTTCACCTATTTTCCCACAATATTTTTGAAATTAAGAGCTATTTGTATTATATAGTTTTACTGGATCTTACAGTTCAAATCCCAGCTCCCAGCAGGTTCAAAGGCATGCCAGGCTGGGACTAGTACATGGCAAGGTGGTTAAGGCATTGGACTCCCACATGGCCCACTGTGGTTTAAGTCCTGGACCTGGTGGCTTGCTTTGTTAATTTCTCTCTCTCTCTTTGCCCTTCTCTCTCTTTCTGTCCTTGTCTGGTAAGTGCACATGCTCTAGAGCAAATTAAAAGATAATCATAATCAATAAAATTAAACACGCACACCAGGCATGTGTATATGTGCACCCCAAAACCTGAAAAACCTGACAGGATGAAGATATTACAAAAGGGATTGCCACATGACCATAACTGATTGAGAGGGTGAGGTCATTCTGCAATCTCTATCTTCCTCTCTCTAGTATCTCTTTATTCTTTAGTGATTGTATGGGCCCTCAGTCAGTTACAAAAATAAAATAAAAAGAAGCTAGTCACAAACAAAGATAATTACTGCTATAATTCCATGTATATGAGGCATATTGAATAGTCAAATTCTTAGTACTGAAAATTAGAGTGAATTTGTCTTGTGACAGGATGAGAAGGAAAAGGGAAGGTGTACCAAGTATAGATACTCAGTTCTGAAAGAGAAAAAAGCTTACAATAGTTGTACAACAATGCATATATATATAAGATTTAAAGTGATTATGATGGTAAATGATATAATATCTTACATTTATGCTATGGTTTCAGTGCATCCCCCCAAAATTCATCTGTTGAAATTTGGCAGCTATTGTGATAGCTTAAGATGGTAGAAAATTAATCCAGAAACATTAAGAAGTGAGGTCTTTTAGAAGTGATTAGAATTAGATAATGTCATCAGGCTGCACCCACCCATTGATTGAATACTGGTAGCTTTATGAGAGAGAGAGAGAGAGAGAAAGACCATAGCTGACACATGCTCTTGTCCTCTCACCATTTAATATCCTTTGATGCCTTGGGACTCTACAGAGTTCCCACTAGCAATAAGTCTTCTATCAAATGTGGCCCCTCAACTCTGTCCTTTAAAATTGTGAGCTGAATAAAACTTTTTTCTGAATGAAACTATTCTCTATAAATTCTCCAGTGTGTGATGTTCAGTTATAGCAGTAGAACAAATAAAAAAGTTTTAAACAGTATATTTCATCACTATTAAAGTGATGAATGCTAGTTATAATTAGAAAAAATGTATAATCAGGTATCGTGGTGTAGTTTCAACTACTCAGGAGGCCAAGGTCGAAGGATTGCAAGTTTGAACCCAGTCTAAGCAATATAGTAAGATTTTTATCTCCTAAAAATATAAGTGTGATCAGTAGGACCCAGTGGTGAGGAAAATGATAGTATCTGAGTAAAAATAGGAGATCTAATGATACATGTTCTTGAATCATAGTTAGTTTCTGTGAAGACCAGGTAAGATAGGAAGGAATGGATTCTGGTCTCAAAATTCCTGAGTAGTACTTGAAAATATCTTGGTTTCATCATGGCTCTCTGAACAGCTTTGAAATTCTGATTTACTTCAGCAGTTGTTAACTAAGATTGTCCCTGATGTGTGAGCTCAAAACGTGTAGGCCATGTTTTTCTTTTCTTTTCTTTTCTTTTCTTTTCTTTTCTTTTCTTTTCTTTTCTTTTTGAGTCTAAAGCAATATATCTTGATTGAATTCAAAACATTCAATTAGAAATAAGTTCAACAGTTTGTTTTAGTGAGAGGATATTGGTTTAAAATGGAAGTCTACATTGTCAACAATGTTGAGACAAAAGTCTTGTGTGAAACAATCAAAACTATTTCCCTTCGTTATCACAATTTATTTTTCCCCTTTGTTTCTATAAGTTGCTACACTGTTAGTTTATTTGTGCTTATTTTTAATGCAATGATATTTTCACACATTTTACACTACCATTATCATCTTCTGTTATGTTTTTGACATACTGGCACTTCATTTCGCTTTATTTTCCTAAGGGATGATTTAGTTTTATGCCTATTTCTCAGGATTAAATCATTGAATTTTAGGTATTTGAATTCCTTTAAATGATCAAAGAAAACATAACATATGGAGCCTATGTCTAAGAAGAAGAAAAAACTGGATAAATTATACAAGTCTCAGAGAAAGAAACTGCATCAGAGTCTCAGTTTCACAATAAAATTGCTCAGCAAATACTTAATGCTATATGTAATTTTCTGAGCTTAGTTTTTCATATTAAAACAGAAATAAAATGCCTATCTCTGAATTTAGTTTTATACTACATAAATCAGATTGGGCACATGTACATGTGGGCTGAAAAATCTCGAGAGGAAATTGGAGGAGAGAGGATTATGGTGTGGCCATATCCCCTGTGGGGGAGGGTGAATTCTCTCTGTCTCGCTGGCAAGTGCATGCACCCTGTAGCAAAAATCTCTCTATATAAAAATAAATAAATATAAAAGGAAAAGTAATTGCTAATTTAATTCCAGAAAGAGAAAATATCCTTAATTTGAGATACAAAATAGTAGAAAACTCAAGATGAATTTTGGGTGGGCCTACTTTTGTATTTAATCTTATTCATATCATGCTTTATGAAAAGCATAAGGAGTTGGGGAAATCTAGCTGATTATAGTCTAAATATTGACAGGATACATAGGCAACACTAAGGAGATTAGAGACATTTAATTTAAGGGGTATGTGGGACTAAGGAAGACAGTATTTCAAAATACAGCAGTCCTAGACATGATATTAGCTTCTTGTGACAATATACTTCAGGGGAAGAATATTGTACTTATATCCCTGCTCATATCTGTGATTTTTATTATTACTAACAATATCTGGGAAAAAAACAAAATTCGTGACAATTTCTACATTGGCTATTATTCTTACTTGAGATTCTCTTGGGTCTTTAGATTAAGAATAAAATCTGGGGGGACCAGCAGTTGGGGTAATGGCTATGTTGCTGGACTCCCATGTAGTTGACTGTGGTTTGAGTCCTGGACCTGGTGGCTTAAACTCACGCCGGATGCATGTGCATGCATGCCAAAAGATCTCGAGAGGAGACTGGAGGAGACTGGATTGTGATGTGGCCATTCCCCCTGGGGGGTGATTTCTTGCTTTCTGTCTCTCTTTATATTTCTGGTGAGCACATGTGCCCTATAGCAAAAACCTCTCCCTCCCCCTCGCCCCCCCAAAAAAGAATAAAATCTGTTGTCTTAGATTAATTGATTATAATCTTTTTCTTAGTCATTGTTCTGGATTTCTTCAGAAATTTTGAAGCTATGTACCATCTATTATCCAACTTAATATTGTGACGTAAGAATCCAACAAAAATGAACAAGAGAACCTGATATGCAGTGTTGAAACAGTCACCACGGGAACCCTGCTTTGTATACTTGACTTCTCAAACTGTGGTGTGGATGGGATTGATCATTTTCCCATTCTAATTCTTACTTGAACTGGTGAATGAAAATGAACTGAAACTGGTTGAGGTCATTTGTTAACATGATCTACATATGTATGTAGATTACTTGTCCTGCATCAATACAGTGTAGTTGAGTTTTCCAGGAAATCTCTGTGTGATAAAGATAGGAATGTTAACCAATAAATAACTTGACTCATTTTCTTTTTTTTTTTTAAACCAGAAAATTCTTACAGATTTATCAAATATAGAATTATATTCACTTAGACAATTTACTTGATAACCACAGCTTGATTAAGAGTCACAATAAGTTTATTGCTTCATTGTGTCTACCAATTCTAAATCATTGCATTACAAACTTGTATAATCCCAATAAATTCACTATCTTAAAACACTTACTTTAAACCACTTGGGCCCTAGTGAAAAGCCTTTTAAAAATCCTATCTCTTTGTCCTATTTTAAGACAGTATCAACATAGTGTAATTTTTTTCTTAGTTATTAAGTTCTAATAAGTTTAGCTTTATTTTATTAATAGATATTTAGATGATATTTTGGTAGAATTTAATAATTTTGAACCATAAGAGATGCTTGGAGACAACACAGAGTAGGAGATCATGAAACATGAATTCTACCAACTTTGTGTCCATTAACCTTTCTGTTCCCCATGTTTCTCATGTCTTTTTTTTTTTTTCTTTCTGAAAAATTTTTGCTATAGATTGTGTGCACTTGCCAGAGAGACAGGGAAAAACAGAGACATAGCAAAGAAGAAATCACCTGGGGGGGATTTTTCATGGCACAGTTCCTTCTCCTCCATTCTCCTCTTGCGATTTTGGGCATGCATGCTCACGTGCCTGGCATGAGTTCAATCAGCCAGGACTGGGACTTGAACCATGGTCAACTATGGTTGTCCAGTAGTTGGGTGTCCAACAATGTAGACAGTACACCATCTACTGATCCCTCTCATTTCTAAAATGAGAGTCATTGTAGTCACTTTATGTTTCTCTTCTTTAAATGTCATTGTATCCATAACTGGAAACATGTAGTTTTTATCATCAGAAGCACATTCATTAAATTAATTTATAGGTACTTACTATCTGACATTTAATATTTGTATTCTTGTATCTTTCATTTCCATACCAATGTTATGCAAGTACTCTTTAGGTATCCTGTACACCATAGATTCAGTACAATTATTACTTCAGATGGTTGATGCCTCTACCTTCCATTTCATATTTAAATAGGTTTATTTTGTGGTTTACAGTTCAGTTCTTAATCATGATTTGCAGGATTTACATATTGCTTTCTGCATTCTTGGTTTGAATACAACAGTTGACTCATAGGAAACAAATACAAATGATTTCTTTCCTTCACTGCTTTTTCCCAAAAGGAAAAATATTATACTTAAAATTTAAGACGCTTTACAAAATAATAAAATTCTATCTTACCCACAGACAATAGTACCTTTTGTGACGTCCTCTGAGTTGCTTCAGGCACTGCCAAGCCTGGAAGAATGGTCTGGGATTTAAGTCCCTTGAACTCCTGGGTATTAGGGATTTCTCAGGAGCATGGACAGGCTATTTCGCTAAAAGCATACTGTGAAAATGCCTTTTAAGAATTTTTTTCCTGTAGACTCAGACCTCATTATTTTTTCCTTCAGGCAACAGGAAACTTTGAATATGCACTTTTTAAAAAAATCATTTTAAGTTCGGCAATAATTTTCTTGAATATGTAAATATTGGCTAAGAATGACCATTATTCTGTTCAAATTAAAATTACCTTGTCAATCAGCAAAGTAGGCTTAGGCACATATAGTTACTATGGGTCATCTCATGAGGAGACAAAAAAAAAATACGTTTAATAGCCCTCCACCACACACATACCCTCCCAGGTAGCCACCAAGTTAGTAAGAAAAAAATGTGTGTATACATGTGTGTTCATATATAATCATTTAAACAGAGACAAATAGAATATGACAATCTAAGAAATACAATAGTCAAATTGAAAAATAAATTCCAAAGGGATTTGAGGGATTCTGTATTAAACAGGCCAATGAAGTTTCATAAAGAATGAGCTATGAAGAGATTAGACAGAATTTGAATAGTCAGAGAATAAAGTGCAGACAGGGGTAATAACACAGACAAAGTCACAGTTGTGGGGATAGTGAAGGAACCTTTGGAATCAGTGAATGAACTAAATTCACCATTTTTGATGATCTAGACAAAACGAAGAAATAAAAATGAACACTTTGATTTGTTTTTATTAGAGGAACATAGTAATATTGTAAGGTTCCCAAACTGTTATTTTGTAGGTTACTTATCAGTTTTTCTGTAGATTTAATGTCAAATTTTATTAATATTACAAAAGTAATAGATGTTTATTATGAAAAGTTCAAACAACATAGGCATATATAAAATAGAAAACCTTAAATTCATTTTACAAAATATAATGTTGTACAGTGATTAAATGTATAAAATAAGACAATAAAAATGATGTTAATAGCAAAACCCCATATTAAAAAAAAAAAGAAAGAAAGAAAGAAAGGAAAAAAAAAAGGAAGAAAGAAAATCTTTGGTCAGCCTCCTGTATCTTGCTGACCAAAGATACATATTGTCTGTTCTTTGGATTATAGTTAGCTTTTGCAGTAGACACTTTTAAAAAATTAGAATATGGACCAGAAGATGTCGTAATGGTTATGATGCTGGACTCCCACATTTCCAATGGTGGTTCAAGTCTGGACCTGGCAGCTTGAAACACACTCCAGGAGTGTGTGTGCCCAAAATTCTGAAAGGAGAATGGAGGAGTTGGGGTTGTAGTGTGACTATGCCCCCTAGGGAGTGATTTCTTGCTTTTTGTCTCTCCATCTCTCTCTAGTAAGCACACGTGCCCTATAGCAAAAATATCTTAAAAAATATATGTAGACTACTATATGTATTGAGGCTTCTTGCCGCTGATGTTTCATTAAGTAGCATCCTGAATTTACCTTCTTTCACTCCACTTTGTTATATTGAATCAGGTTTTGTCTTCACACAGGCATGTATATATTAAAGGGAACCTCATGGTTCTTCATTTTTCCTCATGCACATCATAGACCTTTTCCTTGTCATCTTTCCATCAGCTACAGGTATTTAACTATAGCATTGCCAACATTTTAAAACAATATTGTGAAAATTTTGTGTTGTCCCCCCATATTTTAATATCAGTAATGGAACTTGACATTTATCTTTGCATATTGGTCAATTTAAATGTATGAAATAATTTTTATAGAAATTGAATAGATAATTTAAAGATTTTACATATTTAAAAATTTGATTTCTATGAACTACATATGAGAGTACCTGTTTTTAAGCTCTGAGGAAGAATATGTAGCATTATTGTCTTTAATACATGATGGTTTGTTAATTGCTAGTGTTATAGAAGAGACACTATTTTAAATGTTTAACATGAATTAGCTCATTAACTTTATATATAAAACCGAATAATAGGGAGGCAGGGCATTAATGGCACAAATATATGTGGTACTATCTGTGAAGATATTTTGTAGTTTTATCAACTGTACTAGGGAGAAATGTTCACCTGTTGAAATATCCATTTTGTAAGCCAAATAATAATGTGATTGAACGTACAAAAAATGAAATTAAAAAAATAAAAGAATAAAAAAAGAGAACTTAACCTTTTGAAAGAAAAATAAATAAAATAAAGCTTACTTTCGGAGTTAAAAAAAAAAGCTTTATATATAAAACCTCTATGAGAGAGAGAACATTTTAGCAGGTGAGAAAACCGAGACACAGAGACAGTTATCCCTGCCAAGATCATACAGCTGGTACAAGGCTAAACATGAATTTCAACCCAGTTTGTCTCCTCAGCTTTCCTTTTAACTACAATTCTACTATGCTGCTCACATCTGATACCATTTAAAGACAAATGAAAAGAACCATCACAAAGTTAAATAAAAAAGAAAATTCACATACCAAAGATAGAAACTAAAATTTGTCTCTTCAGAAGAGGCCTATTTTAAAAAGAACTGTGTGATGTTAAAACAAACACCATCAAACAAGACTCTTCAAAGGAAACCTACCTGAAAATCCATCAATAATGAAGAAACTTAGATTACTGGTAATTGATATAATCTTTAACATGACAGTTATTTTATAAATTTAACATAAAACATTACGCATCATGAGAAATGTAAAAGTACGGATATGTTACTTACAAAGACATTAAATTATATTCTTGTGGTTTGGACCAGCTCTGTCATCTCAATTATTCATAGAACTATTTCTGTGATCATGCTTTAAGAAGTGTAATACCAACATGTCACCACAGATTCATGCCACAGGAAAATGTGCAAACACGATTTTGAAAAATGCAAATGAGGCTCCACGATCCGTGCCCATCCATGGAGGAAGCTTGATTTGCTTCTTTATACAACACTTTTGCTTGTTTTCCTTATAACGTTAGACAATATTTAAGTAGCTGAGAATTGGTACTTAGACTTCTGAGGAAGTAAACATGCTAAAGAGCAGAAGGTGACATAAAAAAATAAGGCTGAGAAATTTGCCTTTCAAATAAGCATATGTGTGTGTGTGTGTGTGTGTATACACATATATAAAGAGAGAGAAGGGAGAGAAGAGAGAGATTAGAAATAATTTTCTGCTTTGCTCTTAGTAAAAATAATCATATCTTAAGTATATATCTCTACATAACATATTTTTATACAGTATATGCCATCTATAGTGATACATGAGCCAATATGTAAATATTTATATAAAAACAGAAATTGGGATATACATAAAAATTATGAAATAGCATATTGGGGATGTTTGAAAATGTAGTGTTCGTTTTTCATTTTTGGAGATCATTGTACCTTGGGTATAAAGCATAGCATTTGTAAATCATGGCAGGAAAGTATCTAGAAATTTAAAAAATTTAAAATGATGCCATTGGACTAGAAGATGGTACGGAGGGAGCTGGATCTCACATGACTGACTGTATGGTTCGAGTCTTGGATCTAGCAGTTGAAAGATCACACTGTGTGTGGGACCAGTAGTTAGCATAATGGCTATGTTGCTGGACTCCCATGTAGTCAACAGCAGTTCAAGTCCTCGACCCGGTGCCTTAAACTCAAGCGGAGCATGTGTGCGTGCATGTCCAAGATCCTGAGAGGAGAAAGGAGGAGAAGGGATTGCAGCATGGCCATCCCCCCTCCCCCGGGGGGGTGATTCCTTGCTTTCTGTCTCTCTGTCTGTCTCTGTCTTTCTGGCAAGCGCATGCACCCTATAGCAAAAACCTCTCCAAAAAGAAAAAAATATATATATATCATACTCTGTGTGTGTGTGTGTGTGTAGGTAGGTAGGTGTGTGTATGCCCCAAATCCTGAGAAGTAGAAGAGATTGTGGAGTGGCCATTCCCCCTCAGGAAGGGTGGGTGATTTACCACTTTCCTCTTCCCTCCCCTACTCCCTAGGCTTTGGTGAGTATATGCACGCTATGGCAAAAGTTAAAAAATAATATATATATATATGACTTTGAATCTCATATGGCATTTTGATACCCTCACTCATCTTCACATAGCAAATTCAGTAATTTTAAAATATTGTGAAAAGTGAGAGTAGAGTGCTAATATTCTTTACAAGTTTTTCCCAGTGTTATGTTATACATGGTGTGTTCAAAGACAGGTCAAACAACTACCACATAATGGAACAGCCTGTTGGATATAGGTTATATGTCTTCTCCATTGGTTATTCATAGTATGCTTTTTCACAAAATTATATGTATTACCATAACATGTTTTTGTAAGTTCATAGCTTATTTCTTTTTTTTTTTTTTTTTTTTTTTGGGGGGGGTTTTTTTTTTTTGCTATAGGGCGTGGACACTTGCCAGACAGAGAGAGAGAGACAGAGAGACAGAAAGCGAGAAATCACCCCCCAGGGGGGATGGCCACGCCGCAATCCCTTCTCCTCCATTCTCCTCTTGGGATGTTAGGCACGCACGCACACACGCCCTGCATGAGTTTTAAGCCACCAGGTCTGGGACGTGAACCGCAGTCACCTACATGAGAGTCCGGCAGCATAGCCATTACACTAACCGCTGGTCCCCATAGCTGATTTCTGACTTTGGCTCAAAACAAAAAGAACACTAGTGGTAGGGTCACAGAGATCATTGACAGTTTCAAACCAGTAATCTGATTATACCAGTAAAGAAGATGTAGTTAAGACATTCTGTTTCTCTAGTAGGGACATGAAGCTATGATGACTATATTTTTAGCAACTTTTTTATTACCTATAAAATGGTTAATCATTTAGTTTTCCCATGTCTATTGCTTTAAAACATTTTATCTTTTATTGCCAGAGAGAATATGTGAGCCTCATGGCATTTGATCACATCCCAATGTTTTATTCTCATTTCTCTTTCCTGTCAGTTGTTTGGGCACACATACATATGTGCCTGGCTTGTTTTTTTAAGCCACAGGGGCTGTAATACCAATTGTAGTTAGCCATATGGAGTTCAAATCCCTATCCAGAGCAATTAAACACTGTATTATGCCAACTCCCTCAGTCTCTATTTTTACACAACTTTTCCAATAATTTAATGTTGTAGGTAGCTGAGGATAATATAGGTTTTTATAATCCATCTTCTGCTATAATTAAAATTTATTAAAAACTTAGGAGAGCTAAAACAAAAAATTCTCTGTCTCAGTATTAGTATAAGTTGAGCATCTCTAATCCAGAAATACAAAAGCCAATGTACTGCAAAATTTGAAACTTTTTGAATTTCAACAGTGACACCACAAATGGAACATTCTAAACCTGACCTCATGTGATAAATCACAGTCAAAACACAGATATACAACACAGTTTTTTCAGCATCCCAAGGGAAAAATAAACCCACTCAATCCACTCCAATAACGGCAGGGAGGAGTCCCACCGCCAAGATAATTACTTATGAACATGCAATAGCCCAAAAATGTGAAAAAAATTCAAATCTGAAAAACTTCTGGTCCCAAGCACTTTGGGTTAGAAATAATTAACTTGTATTTATATCAAACAAAATGTGTTAGATGCTTCTCTAGGAAATATATACTCAAGGGAGGTTAAGAGTGTGAATTCATTTATGGATTACTGAAGACCAGGGCCTACTCATATAATCCTATCAAGACTATTCTTGTTAGGTTTGCCAACCCAATTATATTTTAAATCTTCCTGGTCTTAAATGATTTCCTTTCTTGTAAACCTGCTTTGTTAACCTCCTAATACATGCATTTTGAGACCCTACTACTATCTGACAAAGACGATATTCTCTACTAATGCTGAAAGTCTAATAACATAGCTGTATCTGACCAATAAGCTTTTAGGTACTTTTGTTTTTAGGGAGCTCCCTTGTACTCTTCACTCAGTTTCACCATTTGTGAACATTAGCTATATTAACCTTTCAAATCTCTCACTCTTTCAGATTTTTTATTTGGGGGGGGGATGTTCTGAATTACTTGAGGTAAGTTCCAGATATCATATTCCTTTACATCTTAAAGTGTAGACATTTAACGTATGTTTTCTGAAAACCAGAACAGTCTCTTACAAAACTAAACACGTTTTCCAAATCAGAAAATTTCATTTTATAAAATACTATGATGTAATGTGTGCTTCATTTGTCCCATGCTATTTTAAACCTATATCGGTATCATGGACATCCTGTTAAGTGAAAATATTAAGTTAGAAAAGGTTGAGATTTTATCCTACATATAAGCTAACAAGTTAGCCTGCCACTATGTGTTTATATATGCAATGTATACTATGTGTGTGGAAATATATATTATATATATATATAGGCATTATCTGTCTATATTCATATACACACACCACATTTATATACACACACAAACAACAGTGTCTGCCTCTAGGTCAGAAACAAAGACAGTTTATACTCATTACAAAATTAGCAGCCAAGGCAACAGCTTGCATTAGCACCCCAAGCTCTAATCTCTACAGCACTACATGGTACAGGACAGATGGTCCTTGCACATGAACTGAAGTACATTACAGGAGAGTGAACCTGAAATGAAGAGACCTGATGGCTACATACTCCTTTCCAGAAAGAGAGAAGACTTTTTAATGTTGTGGAACTCCCCAAAACTCAGGGAGGGCGAGGTCTCCATGCTTACTTCCTGGACCTCTCCATGGAAGATGTCTCTAAGCATTTCTATGCTGAAATCTGTCTATAAATAATCTTTTTTATTTTTATTTATTTATCTTTTTTGCTACAGAGCACATGTACTCACCAGAAATACAGAGAGACAGAGAGATAGAAAGTGAGAAATCACCCCCGCCCCCCGGGGGGGGGGATGGCCATGCTGCAATCCCTTCTCTTCCATTCTCCTCTTGGGATCTTGGGTACCCATGCACCCATGCCCGGCGTGAGTTTAAGTCACCAGGGCTTGAACCACGGTTGACTACATGGGAGTACAGCAACATAGCCATTACGCCAACTGATGGTCCCTATAAATATTCTTAACCTGGTACAAAATTCCTTAGGAGGGCCCAGACTTTCTTAAACTGTGAGATATATAGAAATTTTTTTCCCAACAAGGCTTAAATTAGTTGTTTATAGAAATATGAAAGTTTTTTTTTCTTGTTTGAAAGAAGGGAATATATAACACTTCTCTCTAGATATTACAAAAGGAATACCTTTTAGCTAAAGAAAACCAGAGTTGGAGAGAATTTAAAATCGTGAAGATAATTTATATTCAAAAATCATTTGCACTATGAGAAGAGAGACCTTAGTCATTACAGGACTGGGCTCATTTCCAAATAAAGCATGGATGAATGAGAATTTATAGCCAAGGAGCAGAAGGAGGGTCAGTGGATAGAAAATTACTAAGAAGAAACATCAGGGATTCTGACTAAACTAACTTGACAGGATTCTTGCTAAAGGAGGGCCAGTAAAATTGGCTACCAAGGGTGAGGTATGAAGAATTTGTTCTGATATAGATAACGGAAATTATCACAAAACTGTTGTAGCAAGATTCTTGCTAAAATTTGGGTCTGTAAGGGAAGACACAAAGTCCATGGCTGAGGCCTTGACAAAAGATACTCAGAAGAACCTGACCAAAGTGTGGTCAAAGAGAGTGTCTTTATCACATTTGGGGAAAAAAAAAAAAAGGATTAACTGAAGTAAAAAGTGTAGGAATAGTAATATTGTTGCAAAAGAGACAAAGAAGTTTGTCTTGATGAAGCATTTGTCTGAAAGTCAACTATTTTCATCAAGATTGTATATTTAGGGCAGGAGTGCTTCATAAAATGTGTAGAAGGATAGTCTCCCCCTTCTCCCTTACACCAACCTTCCATGAGCACAAACTGAATGCTTAGTTTATGTCTGTGTAAAAGGAATTATAAAACTACTACAAAATTTATACATCTGGATGACAAATACAACAAGAAGTTATTTTAATCAACTCTCTCCATTCTCTGAACATTGCTATAAATCAACTAAAATGAATAATTTTATACTTTATTATGAAAATTAATTAACATCACAGTTGAAAAAAATGAAGGCTTCAAAAGTAAATAACAAGTGAATACAAACTGTAAGTCATTAATAAGCCTAGTACTGATTCCTAGTAGCTTATAAGATACTTTCTCTTAATATATAAGAAAGTTATTTTTATAGTAAACATACTAGAACCTCCCATATCCTTTCTAACTTTATGTAAATTTTATGATTTTTGTTGGAAGGCAGCTGAAATAATCAAAATGTAAATGTAAGGTGTTTTGTAGACCATTGATTCCATGAATATTTAAATAAAGTTAGAGTAGAATTTTTGAGAATGAGGAAAAATATCTAAAGATGAAGGGTGATTAAGAATTAGGAGGTAGAAGGAAGCTATCGATAAAAGTAACATATTAGGATTTTTTTAGAGGATAAGAAAATATGAGTAGAGATTTGATGGCCTCAGAACGAATAATTCAGAAAAGAAGACTGGGAGTTTTAAAGCCAGTTAAACGTAGACATGGGAAATTGCTTAGGTGGACAGACATGGGTCAGCTCAAGACTGAAATAAGGAGAATTTGAGTTGGTAATATAGACAGAAAGGATCTGAGGAAGGCAAAATAGATGCAGGGTCACTAACAGTAAACTAGGGGAAGATTAGATGGGGATTGTGTGTCTGTGAGGGGTATGAGTATGTACATATGTGTGGGATTGTGTATGCAAATTTGAGAGGCATATTAGTTTAGTAGGACTGCTGTAACATACTACCTCAAACAAAGGTATCTTAAAACAACAGGTTTATTGTCTTATAGGTCTGATGTCTAGGAGTCCAAAATTAAGATGTTAGCCAGACATGCTCTCCTTGGAGTTATTACGGGAGAAATATGTTTATCTTTAGTGCTCCTTCATAGTGCTAGCTTGCTGGCAATCCGGCAATCCTTTGTGTTCCTTGCACAACATAAACCTATACCACACATGGTATTCTCCCCATGTGTGGCTATATCTTAGCCTATTTTATGTTTCTCTAACAGAGTCCCTGAGACTGTGTAATTAAAAAAAAAAAAAATAGAGGGACCAGCAGATGGCATAGTGGTTATGTTGCTGGATTCTCATATGGCCAACCACAGTTCGAGTCCTGAACTGGGAAGCTTGAAACTCATGTCAGACACATGTGCATGCATACTTAAAATCTGGAAAGAGAAGTGGAGGAGAAAACATTGCAGCATGCCCCCCTCTTCCCAGGTGTGATTTCCTGCTTTCTGTCTCTGTGTTTCTCTGGTTAGCACACACAACTTATAGAAAAAAAAAATGCCTCTTTAAAAAAAAATAGTAATTTATTCAGTTCACAGTTTGGAAGGCTGGCAAGTCCAGGAGCATGACACTGGCATCTAGTGCATGCCTTGTGTTATGTTACCCCATGATGGAAGAACAGAAGGGCAAGTGAATGGTGTGAAACAGCAACAGAGCTGGTTTGGGGCACATAATAGTAGTAACTAACCCACTCCTATGATAATGATATTTATCACCCTTGTGTGACATTATTGCGTCTTAAAGTAGCCACCTGTCCACATTGCTGCATTGGAGATAAAGTGTCCAACACATGAATTGGGGGAGGCGCTTATTTAAACTTTAGTAGTCTGTGTGTTTTCTTCTCTTCTATTAATAATAAGTACATTGGGACCAGCAGATGGCATAATGGTTGTATTGCTGGACTCCCACATAGTCAACTGTGGTTCAAGTCCCAGACCCAGTAGCTTAAAATTCACACCTGGTGCATGTGCATGTATGCCCAAGATCCCGAGAGGAGAATGGAGGAGAAAGGATTGAGACCTGGACATCTCCCCAGGGGTATGATCTCTCTCTCTCTCTCTCTTTCTCTCTCTCTCTCTGTGTGTGTGTGTGTGTGTGTGTGTGTCTCCAGCAAGCACACGTACCCTATAGCAAAAAAAACAAAAACAAAAACAAAAACCTCTAAATAAGGACATTAGTCATGTGGATTAAGTGTTCATCTTACTCCAACTCCAGTGTGAGTGCAACTTAACAATATCCTCAACAAATCTATTTCCAAATAACATTGCTTTCTGAGGTCCTGGAGGTTAGGACTTGAACAATCTTTCAGGAGCATAATTGAACCCATAGCATATGGAGAGGTAATATCTATTGATGAGGGGCCCCACTTTCTACCAGTTGCTATCATCAAAGCATGATCAGGAAAATGTCTTGTTAATAGTGATTATATGTATTTGGGGATGTATGTGCAGTCATGCCTCCCTTAAGCACAGGAATGTGTTCCCAGAAATACATTGTTTTTGATTTTGTTGTGTGAACGTCATAGAGCATACATACATAGACCTAGGAGGTATAGCCCTCTGCACAACTAGGCTATATGGGACCCAGGTGGTATAGCCCTCTGCGCACCTAGGCTATATGGGACCCAGGTGATATAGCCATCTGCACACCTAGGCTATATGGGACCCAGGTGGTATAGCCCTCTGCGCACCTAGGCTATATGGGACCCAGGTGATATAGCCATCTGCACACCTAGGCTATATGGGACCCAGGTGGTATAGCCCTCTGCACACCTAGGTTATATGGTATAGTCTATTGCCAGCTTATATGACCACCACTATCTCACCCCTTGGGAGAGGGGGGCATGCTGCAATCTCTTCTCCTCCAGACTCTTCCCAGATTTTAAGTATGCATGCACATGTGATGTGCTATTGATCAAAAAGTATGTGCCACATACTGTATTAATGATCATTATTATTTTTTATTTTATTTATTTTTATTTTACATACTTTCACTAGACATCACCATAGCATACAAAATACGATTTTCTAGCCAAAATACACTGTAGAGTGGCTTAAACATACATGTTATCATCGATTAATTTTCCATTTCTTGTTTCTTATATATGTATATGTATATATATATATACACACATATATACATACATATGTTTCTTGTAAGATATATTCCCTCCTATTTCTCACCCTCTGTCATATCCCATCCTTCTCCCACCCTGTCTCTGGTTTCTTCAGTTGCTTTCCATTCCTTTATTCTTTCCCACATTGTATGGATTCACAAAATATCTTAATTAATCTAAATATTTTCCATAGTAAGTTCAGCTGATATATACATATCTGTGAACAAAAGATGACTTTAGGCATGAAACTCTGTGGATAGAATGAATATACTATAAAATAGCACACAGCTGAGGCTATATAGCTTACTGTCATTACTGAATAGGTATTTTTAAAACTACACTTTTTAATTTCAAGAAAGGCAGTTTTAGCTTTAATAAATCAAAATCAAAAAATGTTAAGATAATGTGCTTAATACTTAAAGCCAGGAAACAGGTTAGGATTCTGTTTGAATAGTAGGTACATGGACCTGTCCACGACTTTAGAAAAAACAAAACTCCTTAACACTGGAAAACAAAGTATATAATGTCGGTAATGTTTCAGCCAAAAGTCATAAAATTCTATGTCACTAGTTCAAGCTCATGACCTTTATCTTCTACTATGGTCCGATCTGTCCATTTAAATTCAGAAGATATCATTCAACTCTGGACTTGTCCCTACCATTAAGCTGGTCATTTTCTTAGCTGTTTTAGAACTCTTATTTCTGTGTGTTTGATTTTAGATTTCCTGAGATGGCACTCCCTTCAGAACTTCTTGGAGAGCTGGTCTAGTGTTGGTAAATTCTTTCAGGTTTTGTTTATCTGAGAATGTTCTTATCTTCTCTTCCCATGTGAAGGATGATCTTGCCAGATACAGTATTCTTAGTTGAAATTCTTTATCACTCAACACTTTGAATATATTTTCCCATTCTTTCTTTGCTTGCATTGTTTCTGACCAGAGGTATGCTGTTAGCCTGATAGGATATACTTTGTAGGTAACTTGATGTTTCTCTCTTGCCAGTCTGAGTATCTTGTTTTTGTCTGTGGTTTTGGTCAATCTGGCTATAATGTCTTGGAGAAGATCTTCTTGGGTTGATCTTATTTGAGATCCTTCGTATTTCTTAGGTCTGGATCTTTGAATGTCTCTCTGGTTTGGAAATTTTTCTTTTCATGGAATAGCTTGTCAATGCCCTTATTAGTCTCTTCACCTTCTGGGATATCCAGTTATCCAGATGTTTGGATGTTTAATGGTATCTAGTATTTCTCATATATTATTTTGGGGGGGTATTTTCTCAGTTTTCATGATTTTTTTTACTAGTCAAGTGATTCTGTCTTCTATATCTGATATTCAATTTTCTGTATGATCTAGTCTGCTTTTAATACTTTCAAAGAAGGTTTCAACTTCCTGTGTTATAGCCTTCACCTCCAACAGTTCCATTTGACTCTTTTTTATGGTGTGTATTTCCTCTTTCAGCTCTTGCAAGAAATTTCTCACCACCTGGGACTCATTGCCTTTTTTGTTTTCTGGTATTCATTGTCCCTCCTCTCTTCCATGTGCTAGTTTTGTCATTATGAATACTCTAAATTCTTTTTTGTTTTATAGACCACAGATTAGTTTATTTTTAACACCCATCATGCCATGAATTCATAGGGAATAGGTTCCAGTAGCTCAGGCTCCTTTCCATTGGTTCTCACAAAGTGTGCTTCTCTGGGTGGAGCAGGCTGGCGCTTTAGTTGAACCCAGGTACCTTTCTCTTTGGCTTCTTTCTTTTGCTGGTCATTTTCCTTCACACATTTTAGGAAGCATCTCTGCTCTTAGAATGTTTAATATGCTCAATACGCACATTGATTCTCTTGGCAAGAATCTTGCCCTTAACTTGTTTGTTCACAACAATGCCAACAGCATGCTGGGTAACATTGTAGACTCTTCCAGTTTTGCCATGGTAACATTTGTGGGGCATTTTTCCCTTTGTGTTTGTCATTTTGGTTAATTACTGGAAGATGGGGGTTCCCTGAATACTCTAAATTCTTTATCAGACATTTCCTTGATTTCCATTGTACTGTCTGTGGATGAAGAGGAGTTATTCTTTCCCTTGAGGGTAAGGTATTTTCTTGGTTTCACATATTTCTTGTGACCCTTCGGTGATTTCTAGTCATCTGATAGATAATCCATTTCTTTGTAAATTCTAGAAGATCAATCTGAGCACTCAGAGGCACACAGGAGGATGTAGTCTGCAAACTCGTTCACGTTGCGTTTTTCTCCCTTTGTGAAACAGATTCAATGGGAGTTAAGGAATATGAGTATCCAAATAGTATTCAGATTTGGCAACATTTCATTTAGACTTGTCTAGACACTCAGTAGGTGGAAGTAGGTCTCAGCTCTCATGGCGGACTCAGTCTTCTTCTGGCCTGCCTTTTTTTGCCAGGGTAGATTCTCAGCAGAACATCTTCATTGCTCTTATCTCTGAAATCACTCTTAATTATCATTTTTAAATAAGTCAATTCCTTGTTGGATAATTTTCTCCTAAAACACATCCTCAAATATGTTAATATATAAGGTAGTCAATACAGCATTGACTGTGATATTAAAAAATGAATGTACAAGGTGAAGTAAAATTGCTAAATATGGCCTTACTGATATGGTAATGTACTATGTAATCATTAAAATCACACTTACAAGTGAGTTATCATAAAGACAATTTTGTATGTTATGTTAAATGAAAAAACAGTAAAAGTTACATGCATGCAATACAGTTAAAGCTCGAATAATAAAAGGAAGTAAATATGCCAAAATGTTAACAACAGCTTTTTGGGGATGATAGAATGGTAGATATTTTATTATTTATACTTTTATTCATTTTACTAATTTTTAAGGAAAAGTTTAAGGTGTTAATAAAGAAGATGTCAATATTTGAAGATTAAAATCAATAGTTCATTTATTTTGGTTTAGGCAATGAATCCATCAATTGTACCTTACCCACCTCTGTTTAAAGAACTTTTGATTGAATATGAATATTACAGATCAAGTATTTTCTCACATGTCTGATGAATATTTGTCACTTACCACAGAACAAAATGTCACTCATAATCTACTATACTTGAATTGGATGGAAGGATTTGTTTAATAGCCAATCATTTGAAGCATTTCAGAAAATTAATCACTTCTTATGTGAAAAACTGTCTGAGGAGTAATTATAAGAAAATGTGTCAGGATATGATCTTCCCAAAAAGATGATGAAAACAAGGAGTTTTATTTCCCCCTTAAAAAATATATATCCATTTAGTTCTATCATTCAAACCACTGGACAGGTACATTAAATTGGAGTTATATGTATATCCTATAGTGCATAATTATCCTATAAGTAGAAATAAGTTTAGTCTAATTCTACTTATATTATACATACCTGACTATAGTTTATTCATTTTAATTTAATATGAAAAGTAGCCTTCACTTATCTCATTTTTGCCTGGTCTGTAAATTTGTTCCTCAAGCACATCATGTGTTAATTCTCTACATGAATACATCTTCAGACGCTCAACTTTTGGCATTCTGTTTGCTTATGTTTACTTTTTTTGTTAAAGGTATTTGCCATAGGGTGCATCTTTACCAGAGGGAATGGAAGTGAGAAATCATTCACCTGGAGGATGTCTACATTGCAATCCCTTCTCTAGTCTCCTCTTGGGATTTTGGGCATGCACACACACACACACACAGTGAGATTTTTAAGCCACCAGGTCTGGGACTTGAGCTGTAGCTGGCCTTGTGGGAGTCCAATGCCTTAAACACCATGCCACCTGCTTGTCCCAAATGTTTTACTTTAGATTTTATACATTGTTTATTGACCTATTATGTGTGGTAACTGAGGAATTTGCCTCATTTTAATGTCTTTCACACAGACACACACACACACACACACACACACACACACACACCTTATGCTACCCATTGGTTCTTTTCAATGTAATTATGCCATACCCTTGGTTAAATTGATAATTAGTATTTATATTTTAATCATTATGCAAATAAAATTTTTGGCTCAGTTGAAGAGTTTACTATTATAATTCCTTTTGTATACAACATTTTCTTCTAGAGTTAATAACCATTATATTTTAATTTTCTTAGTTTTTTTTTTTCTTTTGGGGGAGGAGATAATTTGCCCATCATGCTAAATTCTGTGAAGTCCATTAATATTTTTGAAGACACTTAAGCATTTTACACAATACATGAAAATATATGAATTTTGTTTTTTCACACAAGCCTTCTTTCTTTCTTTTTTTTTTTTCTTTTTTTTGGAGAGGTTTTTGCTATAGGGTACATGCGCTCACCAGACAGAGAGACAGAAAGTGATAAATCACCCCCCTCCCCAGGGGGGTTGGCCATGTTGCAATCCCTTCTCCTCCATTCTCCTCTCAGGATCTTGGGCACGCAAGCACACGTGCCAAGCATGAGTTTTAAGCCACCAGGTCCAGGACTTGAACCACCGTCAACTACATGGGAGTTCAGTGACATAGCCATTACGCTAACGGCTGGTGCCACGGGCCCTTTTTTTTTGGGAGATTTTTCACTGTAGGGCGCGTGCGCTTGCCAGACAGACAGAGAGAGACATAGAGACAGAAAGCGAGAAATCACCCCCCAGGGGGGATGGTCACGCCGCAATCCCTTCTCCTCGGCCATGCCGCAATCCCTTCTCCTCCATTCTGCTCTCGGGATCTTGGGCACGCACGCACACGCGCCCGGCGTGAGTTTTAAGCCAACCGGTCCGGGACACGAACCGAGGTCGACTACGTGGGAGTCCAGCGACATAGCCATTACGCTAACTGCTGGTTCCCCCACAGGCCTTTTTGTAGCCAACCTCCATCCAAACATATATGGATTAAATTTCTCTAGATCTCATGCCCCACTGCCTCCCAGATTCTTCCGTCACAGTTGTCCTAAGCAACAGTGGCTGAATGCTGGATTTCACATCTCTCTTTTTGAGGATTTTTTTCTTTTTCATTTTGGTAAAAAATCTGAGCAAGGGGACATGCTAAGTAATTTTTTGGTTTCCTGAGGCTAGTTCTTCTCTAAAAAAAAATAGTTATTTTCTTTGGATATTCTTAATTTTTAGTGTTATGGAATATTTTGGTAATGTGACTTGACGTAGATCTTTTTCACATATGGTGCTGTCATAGAGGGCCATTTTAATATCATCCTTGGATTGATTCCATCTATAGTCTTAAAGCTGTCTTTCTTCTTATGTGATTCCTATTGTTCAGATGTTAGATCTTCTGTTTTGATGTCCTAATTTTTAAAATGTTTTACTCTTATTTTTTATCTTTCATGTTTCTTGCTCTAATTTCAAGGAGTTTTAGTCTACTTACTGATATAAATCCTTTGTAGTAACCAGAATGACCATTAGATGTGGAAACAAGGAACTCAGATTTTCAGTGGCTTTACACAATAAAGGTGTATTTTTCACACATGTCCCCATGTTTCTTTTGGAGAGCTTTCTTAGGTGACTGCTATAAGCAGGCACTTTGGGAGAGATTTCTTGTACAGTGTGTCTCTGCTGACTTCTGGGCCCTCCAAGACTTACACATACCAAGAAGATAATGCCAACATTACATTGTTCATCCATGACTGAACATTTCCTCTGCTGTTTCCATAGTTGTATGAAATATAGCTGCATGATTCCAGCTTGAAGGAGTTGCATTTGTGAAATGTGGTTCAGCTGAGTGCCCAAAATACAAGAACTAACGTCAATCTCTATATCACGGCAACTGCTATCTGTATTGGTAAGTGTTGCTTAACCAAATTAAGCTGGAAGTCAAAGCCTTCTACCAATCTGGATGCATTTATAACAACGCTGTTTATGACACAGTATTTCTCTTTCTCTGTACGTGCTGAATACTTAGATTTCTAGTCTCCATTCAAACATATCTCTAAGTAATTAATTGTTGTATGGTTCAAAGATTGTTTTCAAGCATGTTGACAGAATGATGTTTTCAGTCACCACATTGTATCTGCTCTTCATCTCCTAGTCCTCTTTTTATTCTTTGCAGTGATGCCTTATTTCCAAGCAATTCTTCTTCTTCTTTTTTTTTTTTTTGGAGAGGTTTTTGCTATAGGGTGCGTGCGCTCGCCAGACAGACAGAGAGAGACAGAGAGACAGAAAGCGAGAAATCACCCCCGAGGGGGGATGGCCACGCCGCAATCCCTTCTCCTCCATTCTCCTCTTGGGATCTTGGGCATGTATGCACACGTGCCCAGTGTGAGTTTAAGCCACCGGGTCCGGGATACAAACCGCGGTTGACGACGTGAGAGTCCAGCGACATAGCCATTACACTAACTGCTGGTTCCTCCAAGCAATTCTTAAGTTTCTTCTGCCAATATTTTGTTGGTTTGTCTATAAAACTGCTAAAGGAACTACTCAACCACTATAGGAGGGTGACATAAGAAACCACCTTGCTGGAATTAGTGTTTGTATAAAGTAGATGTAATATCAACAACTAGCTAGGCATCATACATAGTTTTTCTATTTTTCTCAGTAGCTCATTAATGGTAATGAGGAACTGGTTTAAAGCCAGGCATCCTTTTCTATTTAAATATATATTCTCATCTGATTCTACCCTGTTAATGTGATCGCAGTAAGACGACTATATGTATGTAATGTGATGCTCTGGCTCTAAGAGATTGCTCCATGAGTGATCACTTGATGTCTAAATAATAATATTAGCAGGAAATTTTAAACCGAGGAAAGTTCAGCTTAAGTGAAAATGATGAATTGACAAATTTTATAACTGACTTTTTTTTAAAAAAATGGAATCTTTGTTCCTATGTAGAACTTCTCATGAGTGGAAAGCTAACAAAGACATGCTGAAATCGAAGAAAAACAGAGTATAATGGACACAAGGTTGAATGGCTTGCTGGTTTCTTTCAATGCTGCAGGGCCTGATTTCTACTGCTCTTATGGGTTATGAGATATCTTAGCTTTGCACCCTCTTTTTTTCTTAATTATTATTTAATTTATTTATTTTAATTTGACCAGAGATGGACAGGGTGAGAGAGAGAGGGAGAGAGAGAGGAGAAAAGTGAGTAAGCAAGCCACCAGGACCAGGATTTGAACCAAGGTCAGCTATGTGGGAGTCCAGCATCCTTAACCACCATGCCACCTACTGGCCCCAGCTTTGCATCCTCTTGACAAGACTCTTTCCTTTTTCTTGCAAAAGTTCCACTGGGTTCCAACATATACAATTACAACTCCCATTTCCAAAATTCTAAACTAAGAAAGGGAGATAAGTGTAAAAATGACATAGTCTATAATTTGAGAGATAGTTAATAGCCGATTTTGGGTTCCAATTCTGTCAGAAATTTGAAACTGCACTCAAAAATAATTGATGCATATGAAATTTTGCAAACTCTGACTGAGATAAAGAAAGTACTGACAATCTATTGCAAATCAACATATGTATATGTTTGACTATTTAGATAATATTTGAATATCAGACGAGTCAATGTATATTTCCTTTGATTAAACCATACAATAAGAAACAGAAATGCCTGTGGGCAATATCTTAAACTCATATTTTATCAGAAATTAATAAATTATACTCCTCTGAGAGTAAATTATTTTAGAAGTTCACTCAAGAACATTTGTCATCTCTGTTAACTTGAGATTAGGGACAGCTGGTTCTTCAAGAATTTAATGCATTAACAATGAAATGTCATAACATCTTTTGAAAACATGTCATGGGCTAGAATAATTATTTTTTCTTCCTCTCTTAAGAAAATTGCTATTTTAAGAAAAGAAATGGAGTAACAAAAATCAAAATTAATTATATATATGTAGAAAATGTTTTGTTCATGATACAGTCATTATTTTCTTAGAAGATATTTGCTGAAAGATAGGAAATAATGAGGCTAATTTAACATTAGCTAATGTCATAGAATGTCTTTAGCTAGTGAGAACTGAACTCAAATTTGAATGAGACTACATATACAAGATGGGTATTACAAAACTAATGACTTGGCTTCTATTATTTTATGTGGGTAAGGCATTAATTTTCTTATTTTATGTAGATAGATGAGTAGAGTTAAAAGCAGAAGAAATTCTACTTAAGAGGCTTTGAACACTACCACCTGCAAAAGTGAAAAATTATAATTTAGTATGACATAGTATAATGAACTATTTTAGTGTTTATTATATTTTTTAGAGTTTTTTGCCATAGGGTGCATGTGCTTGCTGAAGAGAGACAGAAACTGTGAGAGGGAAAGTAAGAAATCACTCCCAAGGAAATGGCTATGCTGCAATCCCTCCTCTTCTTTTCTCCTCCTAGGATCTTGGGCATGCACACACATGTCCAGAGTGATTTTCAAGCCACTGAGTCTGGGCCTTGAACCATGAGTCCAGTGGGAATCCAGTGACATAATCATTATACCATTTTCTGGCCCCAGTTTATTAATTTTTTAAAAATATTTTATTTAGAGACCAGTAGGTAGCATGGTGGTTAAGGCACTAGACTCACACATCATCATCTGTAATTGGAGTCCTGGACTCGGCAGCTTGAAAAAATCAGGCTAGGCTCTAGCACGTGTGTGTGTGCATGTGTGTGTGTGTGTGCATATGCCCAAAATCCTGAGAGGAGAAGGGTAGAGAGTGATTGTAGCATGACCATCCCCACTGGGGAATGATTTCTCATTTTCCCTCTCACTGTCGCTCTCTTTCTCTCCTCAGTGGGCACACATGCCTATGGCAAAAACTTAAATTAAAATATATATATATATGTATATATATATTTAATTTGTCATGGAACATATGCCCTTGTTTGAGAGAGAAAGAAGAGAGAAGGAAAGTGAGAAAGCATCCCCATGGGGAACGGTTACACTGTAGTCCTTTCTCCTCTATCTCCCTCCTTCCAGAAGTTTGGGCACATTACACACAGAGCTGACATGTTTCTCAAGCACTGGATCCAGTACTCATACCAAATATTTGGCCCTGTGAGATCCAGTCATCTTAACCACTCCACACCATTGGCTGGCCCTAGTGTATTTACTGATGCATGGATAACTGAGAGTTTGTCAGCTCTGGAGAAACACAGAAAAAAATGAACGTTTCTTGGAAGGCATAACAATAATTACTGGTCATTTCTTCAGTAGCTTTCCACTACAGAACCTAAGGAAATGAGAGACATGATGTAGATTCTAATTAAATACTATGTGAAAATATTTTAATAAAGCAACTAGTATCCTAATTTTCTCAGCTATTCATGAGATGGTCACATGAGTACCAGTATTATTTTCAACATTAAGCTGTAACAACCTGAAGGCATTTGGGACATAATAACTCACTGAAGTACAAGGCAACCATTTATTAGATTTGTCAACTTCAAAATCCTATCTAGAAAAATTTACTTCCTGACAATATGTTGGAATAAATACTTAATTTCTCTTCTCTCAAACATCTCACTTTATTTTAAGAGAGATTTTTGCTATAGGGCACATGTGCTCACTGGAGAGATGGAGACTGAGAAATAGAAAGCAAGAAATCACACCCCCCAAGGGAGATGGCCATGGTTTTAAGCTGCCCGATTTAGGACTTGAACCATGATCGACAACATTGAAGTCCAGTGACAGAACCATTATGCCATCTGCTGGCCCCTCAATTATCTCACTTTTAAAAAATGAAATATGTAGGGGGCCAGAGAGTGACATAGAGGTAAAACACTATGTTCTGTGAGGCTGACCCACATGAGAAGTTGCCAGTTTGCATCTGGAGAAGTCCATAACTACACTGATCACACATGTACCCATGACTCAGGCTGTCTGAAGCTGGGAGTGGATGGCAGCATCAGGACCCCATTGACACTGCTAAATCTCTCTCTCTCTTTTTCTCTGTCTCTCTCACTTATTGAATAAGTTCTTAAACTTTAAAAACAACAAATGATTGAGATTCAATAATTTTCCTGGGGAACCAGCAGTTAGCGTAATGGCTATGTCGCTGGATTCCTACGTGATCGACCGCGGTTCACGTCCTGGACCCGGTGGCTTATAACTCACACCAGGTGCGTGCGCGTGCGTGCCCAAGATCCCGAGAGGAGAATGGAGGAGAAGGGATTGCGGCGTGACCATCCCCCCTGGGGGCTGATTTCTCGCTTTCTGTCTCTCTGTCTCTCTCTGTCTGGCGAGCACACGTGCCCTATAACAAAAACCTCTCCAAAAAATAATAATAATAATAATTTTCTGAATTTTTTTTCCTTCTGGTAAAGAGGAAGAAGCATCATCATTTCGTTTATCAACTCAAACTTAATAGATATCAACACACAGCATTTATTCTAGCATTTCCTATCTTAAATAAACAAATAAATAAAACTAGGTGGTCTTGTGAATGACAAGCAAGACACAAGACACAAGACACTAAAACCAGTCTCTTTAGCACTGTTGGTAAAGTGCATTATCTGATTAATTATGCTGAAGGCATCAGTTAAATTCATCTAGTCAAATAGAACCAGACATGGAGTCATCTAATTTAGCTACGAAAAAGATTGTTAAGTATATTTACCAATGTTATTTTGTAGAAAGAGTCAGCTCTCCAGGTATTTTAAAGTCCAGAAAATTTTTTCATTCATCCCTCAATATAACCAAATGATCATTAAAAGTCAAGAAAATCAAAGCTTAAAAAGCAACAGAAGCAACTGCCTTTGAAATAAGGAATCACCAAATGTGATTACAGGTTGCCTTTTCAGCAGTCAGGATGAGACAAATTTCTTCCCATTGGTTTATTGATGCCAATTTGCTGAGCTTTTAAATATTTTATTCCATTTTAATGTTTATTTTATTATGTTTTTAACTGTAGTGTATTTTTAATGTGAAACTCAAAAGGGGGTCTTTTATAAATTTAATTATTAATTATAATAAAGCTATAAGGAAATATTCCACAATGAAAGAATAAATTAAGAATTTATAATACCACAAATTTTATAGAAGTCTATTGATCTTACTAAAGGATAAAGCACACTGTTTGGCAAGAAAAGAAGACATGAATAGGACAAGAGGTTTAGAAGATAACTTTCAAGAACTGAAAGTACCAAGGATATCAAAAATAGCTATTATGGGTAACATTTTTGAAAGTCAAAACTTTAGATGTAACGTTTTCAGTGCACAGTGCAAAACAAATAAAAATTAGGTGGTAGTCATTTTTTAGAATGCTTTATCATGTGATCATTTTTAAATCTATGATACAGTTTTTAAAATAGACAAGAGGCGGTATATTTCCATTTGTTCTAGTTGCTACTTCAGAGTTATGTAGGTAAAATAATATTCTTAATATAGCTAAGATCATTAAAGAATGCACCTGAGTTAGCTAGCCATTTTCTCATCTAGAAATGATCTGCTTTGAAAAAAAATAATAACTTCCAAAATGATTGAAATATTTGATGAGTAGATAGGAAGGCTGATGAGAGGTGTCCTGTTGAGTTGTGTATAGCAACAGCCAGATTGGGGATAACTAAATCAGGCTGATTGGTAAAGTCTAAAGAAGCCCTGAGGAGCCAGCGTTTGGATACAGATGAAGGGGGAAGATCACAGCCAGACTTGCAGCAGACACCAGGCGGAGCGATGATAACACACTGAGAGGAATTGGGGAGTGAAATACAGGCAGTACGTCCAAATGGAAACAGAAAAGATTTGGGGTATCGAGGAAATGGCAGCCAGTGCACAGTAAAAGGGCAGCAGTTATACAGGGAATTAGCATCTTTATATTAAGGTAACATTTTCTTTCCATCATCAGTTAGGATTTTTTAGGTGCAAGTGGTGGAATGCTCCAAAGTCAAAGTGGTATTAAAATGAGTAGCAATACCAGACCAGCAGTTAGTGTAATGGTTATGTCACTGGACTCCCATGTAGTCAGCCACAGTTCGAGTCCCAGACCTAGTGGCTTAAATTCATGCCCAAAATCCCGAGAGGAAAATGGAGGAGAAGGGATTGCAGTGTGGCCATTCCCCCTAGGGGTAATTTCTCACTTTCTGTCTCTTTGTCTTCCTGGCGAGTGCACGCACCCTACAGCATAAACCTCTCCAAAATAAATAAATAAATAAAATAAATTTAAAAAAATTAAAAATGAGTAGCAATACAATGGGGTAGAGAGATCTCCAGGTTTGGGAATTTGAGGGTCAAGATAGTTGAGGTCCACAATCTTCATTTTGTTCTATAATTCTCTGTGTTGGCTTCATCCTATTGGTAGTTTCTGTCATGGTCAAAAAATGACAACTAGAATCAATATTTCCTTTTATAATGTTCTTTAGGATTGTGATAAAAATAGCATTCCCAGGGCCAGCAGGTGTCATAGTGGTTAAGGGCACTGGATTCTCACATGTCTAACTGTGGTTCAAGTCCTGGACCTGCGGCTTGCTTTCTCACTTTCTCCCTCTCTCACTCTGTCTCTGGTCAAATTAAAATAAATAAATGAATAAAGTTAAATTAAATATGTGTGTGTGTACAAACACACAAACAACATTCCCCTAAATATACATTACAAAATAACAGCAATAACAATTCTTCACATTCTGGACCCATCTTGGTTCTGGGGACCTAAACTAATGACCTGTCTGGACAATGCCCTGAATGCATTAGCTTTGACTTACCAGAACTGCCCCTCTCAGTATGGAAGTGAGGAGGGTAACAAGAAAATCAAGCCTTTAGGAATCAAGAGAAAGGGCATACATTGTTTGGTAATTTGCTACATGTGAAAAATTAACTCGTTTTCATTAGGAATAGAAGCAAGTATCTTGCTAGAACCTGGAAAAGAGAATGATAAAGAATGAAATGGACCTTTTGACTATTTACTTAATGTATTTTCTTTGGAATGTGGTCAACCTGGATATTAAATGTGGCCCTGCTCTTTTTTATCATGAGATCCTGAGAAGTCATTTAGCTTTTTGATAGCCTTAGTTTCTTCATTAGCCAGTAGGCATAATAACAGTACCTATATCTTCAGAATTAAACCTTACAGTGTGCAGGAAACTGTGTTGGCTAGTTGATAGGAGTTATTTTTATTGGTATTGTTATTAACTCTTCTGTATTTCATTATCTTTTTATTATTATTTCATCTGTTTTTAGATAAACCTTGCATAAATGGAGATTCTGATTAGGTAAGGAAGGAGAGTTTCCATCATAGAGATACAGAGATGAAGAAGAAAGTTTGAGAGCAAATCACAATCAAAGATAACTGCTCAGTAGTTATTACTTGTAGTATTTGAGATTAGCATAATTAAAAAAGAATTTCTCATGAATTAATATGATTTGGTTATTTGCTAAATGTCAAAACTTGATTTGTTTTCATTAGGTCAAAGATTAGTCAGGGCAAAGATGTACTATTAAAGAGCATTAGAGCAGAACTGCTCCTTGCTATTGGCTGATTGTTAGATACACTTTCCAAACTATTACAACAGGTTCACTACATTATTTAATATCATATTTAATGTACAAAACTCTTATAAATTTATTTAGTTTCCTAATGTCTATAAATTTATTTTTATTTAGCTTGATGATGTTTCACTAACAAAAGAAATCATTGATGAAAGAAACAAACATTATTAATAATTTCCCCTCATTTCAATATTGTTTTGGGAATACTAACCAAATGAGGATTCGTAATATCTAAGGAAACCAGTAATCATTGCCTAACCACTGATGATTGCATACTGTAGTATAAGCAGAATATGTTTAATTTATGTGATGCCACTTGTTCTTAGCTCAATGATTGGTCCTGAGGGTTAGGAATTCATACCATAGTAAACAGAGAATATAAAGGCTAGCTAAACAGCTTAAATTGTGTAGCTAATATTTCTGTAGCCAAAATTATTTCAGAGCACATTTGAAAGGATGGAACAATAATAGTGCCATAATAGAATTCCTGTAAACAATTAATGATACATGCCTAGATATGGTCTGAAGCCAAATTAGAATTTACTTTGTAATCAAGTTATGAGATAGTTGAAATCAGAAGTGACAGGGAATCAATCATTTCAAAAATATTTACAGATATCTACACTTTTACCATCTCTGCTTTTCCAGAAATAAATTAATGTAGGGTAGAAAAAGGTTCAACTAAACAGAAAAGTTTATATTCCCAGACAATATTAACTGTACTCCTGTGTTACATTTCATATATGTGTGTGTGTGTGTGTGTTGCTTAACAGTTTAATCATAAAAACCTCCAAGTGATTCAAACATGAAAAAAATATAATCACACAGAATTCCAACTCCTACCGTGCTCAGTGAGTTTTTATTTTACTATGTGTCAGTTTCTATGCCATTATGTCTACATGTCTCCATACTGTAGAGGATGTTTCTAAGAAAAGACACTGTAGAGGAATCATTTTATTTCTCCCATTTTAAAGGGCAGAAGGAAAAGGATGTCATTGCTGCAGTAGAATGTCAAAAGTGCTCCCATGAGTCAGGACTCAAAAGAGTGTATCCCAGCTGCCAAGGCCTCTGGAGACAATTGTTTGAGCCAGTTTCTTATTACAATAGCAGCAAAGCCTCTGCAAGGTCTCCTGATCAAAAACATTGATTTATTCTTGTCACAGGCCTTCAGTCTCCCTCTTGCTTCTAATTAAGTCCCACTTACATTCTGCTCTGCTGCGTAGCCCTTCTGCTATACACAAGATAAAGCCCAGGCTGTACCTAATCATGTTGAATGGCTCTACAGCTATGGCTCTCCTGTTAAAAAGAGAAGGGTGGGGAGCCTTTGGCCACCCTAGATTTATACCGCAACTGAATCTTCAACTGTAAATTAAAGTCACTTAAAATGTGAATACCTGCAACAGGTTTTCATTGCATAATATAAATTTAACTCTGCTTGTTATAATTCCATGCAGGCTTACATATAGAGTTATTCAAAGTAGAATACACATATCTGTGTCAACTTAGTCACTTATTACTTTGAGCCATGAATGTACCTAAAACATTATGCTTTAAATATATATAATTTTATTTAAATGTAGTAAATAAATAGCTGTGTGGTATAAAAGTGTCATGGTAGTCTATGGATTCTAGAGTCAGGGTCTTCCCTAGTTTTGCTGTTCATTGCAGGTGAAATCTGAGGCTATTTATGTTATCATTTCTAAGATTTTCTTATGTGCAAGTAGAAAAGAATAGTAATGCATATTTTCTAGTATAACTGTAAAAATAAAATGATTTATGCAATATACTTAGCCTTTAGTAAATGATCAATGCCAGTTAATTAGTAATAGCAGTATTAACTTTAATAGCTATAAGATTTCAATTTCAGGGACCAGCAGTTAGCGTAATGGCTATGTCCCTGGACTCCCATGTAGTCAACCGTGGTTCCTGTCCCGGACCCAGTGGCTTAAAACTCACGCCAGGCGCGTGTGCGTGAGTGCCCAAGATCCTCAGAGGAGAAGAGAACAGAGGAGAGGGGATTGTGGCGTGGCCATCTTCCCTGGGGGGTGATTTCTTGCTTTCTGTCTCTCTGTCTCTCTCTGTCTGTCTGGCGAGTGCATGCGCCCTATAGCAAAAAAAATAAATAAATAAAAAACTCTCAAAAAAAAAAAAGAAGATTTCAATTTCACAAATGTTTTTTGCTGCAAACTTTTTGTTCCAGACTTGCTTGCTTGCTTGCTTGCTTGCTTGCTTGCTTTTTGCTACAGGGTGTGTGTGCTCGATTGAGAAACAGAGAGACAGAAAGTAAGAAATCACCCCCAAGAAAGATGGCGACACTACAGTCCCTGCTCCACTGTTCTCCTCTTGGGATCTTGAGCATGTGTGCACATGCACCCAGCATGAGAGTTTTAAGTCACCAGTTCTGGAACTCAAACTGTGGTCTACTATGTGGAATCCAGTGATGTAACTATTATTCCATCTTCTGGTCCCCAGACTCGCTTTATTTCATTAACTTATTTAGGGGTTATTTCTTGTTTTTTATTTTATTTTCAATGATTATTTTTATTTAATTTTATTTATAATTATCTTTTTTTTTTAAATTGAGAGACAAAGATAGAGGGAAAATGAGAAAGCAAGCCACCAGGTCTAGGACTCAAATCATAGTAGGCCATGTGGGAATCCAACACCCTCTACCTCCATGCCATCTGCAGGTCCAGTAGAAGTAATTTCTTCCCATCACAGTTTGACCATGATCCAATTCTATAATCTTTTTAATGTACACCGTATTAATAAAAATATAATCAGTAAAATATAAAGATGTAATTTAAAGTATGTCATATAATCAATTTAAAATAAAAAATAGATATGTTGTTACCTGCATCTATCTCTATTTTCATGGATGTTTTATGTATTTATTTGTAAAATAACATATGTTATGCCTGAAATATATTTAAAAAGCATAAACAACATTTTATTATAGATGATCTGCTAGACTTTTTATAACATTAGTGTTATTAATATATATTAAAATATCCACAGGTCAAGGATATCAAGAAAATAAGCTGATTAAGTGAGTTAGGAGCACTAAGGGTTGATTCTCAAAAATATTCCAACACATATTTTTTCCTTATCTGATGATTGTCTATCTCATGACTTTGATAAGTAAAAAGTAAATGATTCCAGGGCTGACAGGTGGTGTGGTGGCTGAGGCATTGGACCCCTACATGTCCAACCACAGTTCAAGTCCTAAACCTGGC
>NW_006159759.1:4816831-4825432 GCF_000334495.1 Tupaia belangeri chinensis
CTCTCTCTGGTCAAATTTAATAATAACAATAATGATAATAATAATAATATCTGAAAAAAAAAGTAAATGATTCCAGGACCACCTTTATGGCCTGGTAAATAGGGGAGCTGATTCCCACATGGATGACCACGAGATTCACACCTTGCCCCGGCAGCTTGAATGACACGCAGGGTGCAAGGATGTGCCTGCACTAGATTCTGACAGGATGGAGAAATGGTGGAGAACGGAGTGCTGCTTCACCAGGCCTCACTGGGATGGGGGTGAACTTTCTTCCTCTCCTTTCTCTGTCTCTCCAGTGAGTATAAGAAAAAAGAATGATTCCATAAAAATAGTAGATGCAGCCTAGAGTATATTTCCAGAGTTTAAGTTACATTAATCAAAATATGAATAATTTCTTTGAAAGATTGTAGATTATACTTACTTTTTGAGATCTATATCTAACAAAATCACATTTAACAACTGGGAAACCTAGTTTACTCATTGAGCATTATTCCAGTTTTTGGCTTGGTTTTAAGACCTTATTATGTTCTGAATCCTAAATGCATTCTAAATGCTGCCCCTAAGTGTAATTCTGAACATGTTTTCTAGATTATTCCTTTTCTGGATTATTTTCCCTTGTAAAATGAAAAGTTACAGGCAATCAAAAATCCATGTTTAGGATATAGACTCAAGAGCAGGACTGTAAACTCTCTTTTCAGCTTTATATATCCACCAGACAAACCCTACCATAGAAGAATGAGGCTATATATTTATAATGTTATTAATTAGTACATCAACTATTGACTATGCCAAAGACAACCTGATAAAATAGAATCTTATTTAATGAAGTTATTTGTGAATATTAGCACTATCTTTGAAGTAAAAAAAAAAAAAGAAAGAAAAATATGGATTCTTGTCCCAAACACTCTCACCTATTCTTTTATTTATACATTCATTTAATAAATACGGCATTTAAGATCGGTGCCTATGGCTTCTGACTTCAAGGACAATACAAATATTTCTTTAAGACATTGCAGCTTACAAAGTATAGCTTACAAATAATAATGTGTTTAATTTTCTAACATGTACTTCCATTTTCTATACCTACATTTAGCATAATAGAACTTAATTGAAAGGGGTCAGCAGGTGGCATGATGGTTAGGCAGCTGGACTTTCACATGGCTGGCTGCTGTTCGAGTTACAGACCTGGCAGTTTGCCTTTGCAATTTCCTTCTCTCACTCTGTCTCTCTCTGGTCAACCTCAAAACAAAAAATAAAATAATACAATGAATAAAATAAAATAACTTTTTAAAACATGGTTAGTTTGATAGGTTATATAGGGATATATGAAAATGGTCTTATTAAATATATATATATATATACATGAAAAGTGTCATTTCATTTAATATTATTTATATAAATACAGTGATTTTTATTGATACAAAAATTTTATCTGATATAAAATTGTCAATACCAAGAAGGGAAATGTCAGAATAGCAGTGGCAAAACAATTTGGAAGAGGATTAATTTTATTCTTCTCAAGTTCTTAAAATGATATCCTCTGCTTTTTATATAAGTATATATCTGACACTCTGCTAGGTTTTTTTCTGAGCAATTCCTTTGAAGTCAGATTATATATTCCTATTTGAAATGTCTGTGTGTGAAGATGAAATGCAGTTGCCTTTGAGAGTAAAAAGAAAATCTATGAAGGAAATACAGTGCTAGGTACTTTATTGTTAAAGCTCTTTTCTCATTATAGAGAAGTCTACTGTAACTGCCACACAAACACAATGTGCAAGTATATGTTTTATGATAGACAGAGACAAAAGACAGAAATGTCAATAAAATGGTCCATTTCAAATTCGGTGGTTCTGGCTATTTAGGGGCACTGCAGGAACTATGACAGCACATGGTTCATGACTCTGGAATTTCAGGATAGCCTTTCACTGGTCATGTACGGTTAAAATCTCATCTGTTTCCACTTATTTGCCAACCTTGTTATAAAATGCATACTAAAAACAGTTGCTGTGGTTTGAGTGCCTCCCCCTCAAATGTCCAGGTGTTGCAAGTGTGATGGTATTAAGAAGTGGTGCCTCGGGGAGCAGAAGGGTGCCTCGGGGAGCAGAAGGTGGAGTAATGGTTATGTCGCTGGACTCCCATGTAGTCAACTGTGGTTCTAATCTCAGACCCAGTGTTTTAAAACTCATTCTGGGCATGTGTGTTGTGCATGCCAAAAATCCTGAGAGGAGAATGGAGAAAGGGATTGTGGCATGGACATCTTTCTCACTTTCTGTCTCTCTGTCTCTCTCTTTCTCTCTCTCTCTCTGTCTTTTTGGTGAGTGCATACATCCATTAGTAAAAATGTCTCTTAAAATAAAACAAAGAAAAAGAAGTGATGCCTTTTAGAGGAGATTAGGCTGTGAGGTCTCCTCCCACTTAACTCTCATAGAGGCCCTTAAAAAAAAGGCATCAGAAGGGACCAGCAGTTGGCATAATGACTAAGTTGCTGGACTCCCACGATTTAAATCCCGTATCTGGTGGCTCAAACTCATGACGGGTGTGTGAGCATGCCCAATATCCTTAGAGGAGAATGTAGGAAAAGGGATTGCAACGTGACCATCCCTCCTGTGGGGTGATTTTTCACTTTCTGTCTCTCTGTCTTTCTGGCGAGCTCATGCACCCTATAGCAAAACCCTCTCTAAAAAAGAAAAAAAGGCATCAGAAAACCTTCAGTGAGTTTGTTTTTCCATCTTCTGCTGTGTGAGCACACACAAAGAAGACTCAACAGGCTAGATGCCAACTCATTGGTCTTGGACCTTCCAGACTCCCAAAATTGTGGGAAATACATTTTTGTTCTTTATAAAGAACCGCATCTCATTTTCTGTTATAAAGCCCAAAATGGACTAAGAGAGCATTCAATTACAAATTCCATATTGAGATATAATGAAATACTAAAAAGAGACAAGAAAAAGCTCATGTTACTTGGAAAATATAATTAATTGCTGGAATTTAACAAATCCGGATCTAACAAATACTTAGCCTTTTTTCATATCACACTAAAGACCAATATATAAAAAAATAAGGTAAGAGTCATAAACACTGCAGATAACAGTACAAGATTGTCCTCTCATTCCAGTCAGAATTGTTTTATGTCTGGAGTAAACTGAGTAACATGACCCTGTCATATTCATGCTATATTTTGCTCATTTTTGTTTTATATCATTAAATAATGTTTGGCTCAAGGATGTCTTTCTCTATCTTATGCACTCACCTGGAACATAATTTTTTTTTTCTAAGAATTATTTGATGTGGCACCAGCAGTTAGTGTAATCACTATGACGCTGGACTCCCATGTAGTCGACCGTGGTTTACGCCCCGGACCCGGTGACTTAAACTCACTCCAGGTGTGTGTGCATGCATGCCCAAGATCCCAAGAGGAGAATAGAGGAGAAGGGATTGTGGCGTGACCATCCCCCTGGGGGGGGAGGTGATTTCTTGCTTTCTATCTCTCTGCCTCTCTCTGTCTTTCTGGTGAGCACCCACGCGCAATGGCAAAAACCTCTCCAAAAAAATAAACAAACAAGTTTGGGACCAGCAGTTAGCGTAATGGCTATGTTGCTGGACTCCCACGTAGTCGACCGGGTTCAAGTCCCGGACCCGGTGGCTTGAACTCATGCCAGGCGCGTGTGTGTGTGTGTGGCCAAGATCCTGAGAGGAGGATGGAGGAGAAGGGATTGTGGTGTGGCCATCCCCCCTGGGGGGGGTGATTTTTTGCTTTCTGTCTCTCTGTCTCTGTCTTTCTGGTGAGCACACGCAACCTATAACAAAAGCCTCTCCAAAAAATAAGAAAGAAAAAAATAAATAAATAATAAATAAATAAACACATTTTTAAAAATTAAAAAAAAGAATTATTTGATTTAACTTTATTTATTCATTTATTTATTTAAATTTGACCAGAGAGGGACAGAACCAGAGAAAGAGAGAGAAAGAGAAAGTGAGAAGGCAAGTCACCAGGTCCAGAACTGGAACCATGGCTGGCCATGGGGGAATCCAGTGCCCTTAACCACCATGCCATCTGCTGGCCCCAACACAAAATAATATTTAACTGTGACTACTGTTCATTCTCTCTGTGGCACTAGAAAGAGCTATTTCCTCACAGTCACCTTACACTGACTTTTGTCTGGGAGTGCATTCTCATGTGACACACCTTTCTATAGCCCACCTGACTTCCTGAATCCATCTAATCAAACAACTTGAAGCAGACAGAAGTTACAATTCCTAATGATCCTTTGCTTCCCTTTAATCCAGTGTCTTCCATGTGCTTGCTAATATGCTAAGTCAAATCTTAATTCATTGTGTGTGTGTGTGTGTGTGTGTGTGTGTGTGTGTGTGTGTGAATGCACATGCCTGAGTGCTCATGCATGCATATGCAGAATTGCTTCTCAAGACTTTTTACAATCCAGCCCCCACTGGGGAAGAAATTTATTAATTTTCAGCCACAGAATAAATAATGAAAGGGGAATTTCTATTTGGTCTGTGCTAATTAATTGTTTAGGACCAGCTCCATAGCGTAGTGGTTAAATCTATGTATCTATAGATCTAGATATATATCTGTAGATCTAGATATCTATATCTATATCTATATCTATATCTATATCTATATCTATATCTATCGATAGATAGATATAGATATAGATATATCTTCCTTGTTTAGATTTATTCTTAGATATCTTATACTTTTTGTGGCTAAGGTAAATGGGATTACTATTTTCAGTTCTGCCTCCGTCTGTTGTTTGTATATAGAAATGCATTAGATTTTTGTAAGTCTATTTTGTATTCTGCCACTTTACTGTATTAATTTATTACTTTGAGAAGTTTTTTCATAGATACCTTTGTGTCTAATATGTATACAATCATGTCATCTACAAAGATACTTTCAACAAATCCCTATTTGAATGACTTCTATTTCATTCTCTTGTCTGATTGCATTGGCTAGGATTTCCAGAAGTATATTGAAAAGGAGTGGAAAAGTGAGAAGCCTTGTCTTATACTAGTTTTTAGTGGAAACATTTTAAACTTTTCCCCATTCAGTATAATGTTAACAATAGGTTTTTCATAGATGGCTTTTATTGTGCTGAGAAATGATTATTATATGCCTGTTTTGCCAAGAGCCTTAATTATGAAGAGATGTATTTTTTCAAATGCTTTTTCTATGTCAATAGAAATTATCATATGTTTTTTATCTTTCTTTCTATTAATGTAGTGTATTACGTTTATGGGTTTATATATTGAAACACCCTTGTATCTCTGGAATAAAGCCTACCTGGTTGTGATGAATAATCTTTTCTACATGTTGTTGGATATGATTTACTAATATCTTGTTGAGAATTTTTGTATCTATATTCATCAGAGATGTTGATCTGTAGTTTTTCTTTCTTATCATATCCTTGTTTGTTTTGGAAATGATATCCTCAGATAGAATACTTAAAGGACCTCTGCTGCAATTGATGTAGTTGAACAATTTAATTGGATCCATTGATCTCAACACATCTTACAAAATGTTAATTGAAAAACTTACTAATCTTGTTTTTACAAAGACTTTTTATACAGAGCATAAAGTTTTAAAAATTGTTAAATTTAACTTAATGATATTAAAAATTTATGTTCTACAAAATACTTTGTTTTAAAAAATTTCAAGAAGTCATAAATTGGAAGAAAATATTTGCAGTTATGTGACAAAGTGTATTGGTGTAGTATATGTGAAAAATCCTTAAACTCCTACATCTTCACACTAGTAAACAATATCAACTGTTGCCCACAATGTAGAACTAGAACTTTTACGCATTTCCATTACAGTATAAAATATTACAATCCCTTTGGAAAGCATTGTGACAGTTTTTTTATCAAGTTAAATCTACATTTCTTTTCCATGTAGCCCAATAATTCCATTCCTAGGTTTCTATACAAGAGGTATAAGACCCATGGGCCAGCAACTGGCTTGGTGGTTAAGGGGCTGGGCTCCCACTTGGCAAACTGCAGTTTGCATCCTGGACCTGGTGACTTGCTTTATCTCTTTCTCTCTCTCTCTCATGAGTGCACATGCCCTGTAGAAAATTTTAAGAATAATAATAATAAATAAAACAAATCTTTAAAAAAATATATACGACCTGTCTACCAAATTACTTTTGCATAAATATTCATAGTATGTTTATTGATAATGCCCTCCAAACAGAAAATAATTCAATAGCCCATATATCATGAACTGTTTGTGCATTTATGTCCCATAAAACAATCAACTTCTCACCAATTTAAACAAACGAACTACTGATACACTCAAGAACACAGATGGATTTCAGAAACATGCTGAGGGAAACCGAAGAGAGCCTGATCCCACATGGCCCATGGCGGTTCAAATATTAGACAAGCTTGAAAAACACACTGAGAATGTGATCAGCTGACTAGGATACTGATAGGAAGGAAAAAAAGGAATTACAGTGTGACCAGGTCCTGTTGGGGGAATCAGGAGGTGCTTTCTCTCTTTTTCTCTCTCTGCTGTATGCACACATGCCCTGTGGCATTAAAAACTTTTGAATTTCTGAATGAAAGAAACCAGGAATAAGAGGTGAGTACTGTAAGATTCCAAGATTCCATTTGTATTAACCACTATAGACAGAATCTGTCTCAGTGACTACCTGAGACTGTGTGTGTGTGTGTGTGTGTGTGTGTGTGTGTGCATGTGCACACATACACATGAATGTGCAGGCATGATTATAAAGGGACAAAAGGACAATATTTGATCTGATGGACTTCTTTATTTCTAGGTGGAAGTAGTAGTTATATTTGTCAAACCTTATTACATTGTAAACTTAAAGTTGTGCATCTAACTGTATGAATTATATGCCAATAAAGTTGAAAAATAAAAACAAAAAAACTTTTAAAGGTACTTGAAGTTTAGAAACCATGATAGAACACTATAATTTAAAAATAAATTTATATATAAAATATAAAATATATTAAAACATGTACATAAGATACAACATAAAATGAATATCAAAAGTAACACTTATAAAGAATTATAACAAGTCTGTTTTTTTAATTAATTAGTTAACTAATTTTAATTTGACCAGAGAGGGACAGAATAAGAGAGAGCAACAGAGATGGAAAGAGAAAAAGCAAGCCACCAGGTCCTAGACTCGAACCAGGTCGCCCATGTGGGAGTCCAGTGTCCTAAACCACCATGACACTTGCTGGCCCCAAGAACTCTGATTTGAAAAAGATTGTGTTTGCATATTTTTTGGAGTTAAATAATACAGTTTTAATAGGATTTGAAATTACTTAAATTGTACTATCTTTTCTCTTTTGTGGCTTTTTGAATAATATTTATTTGTATTAATACAGCAAAATTTCTTTCCCCCATTGCTAAAGGATATTTGTGTTATTTTCATTTTGAGATTAACATAATTATGTTTCATGCACATTTTACATGCCCATTGATAGGTTTGGTTTTATAAAGGCAGAAAAGCTGATTACACATTTGCTTTTCTTCATCTTATTTGATGTCAAACAGCTGCATACTTGTATTATTTGTGTACCTTCCATAGAATATATGAATCCCACAAATTCCTTTTTTATTACTTCAGAAAACGTCATTGAGTCATTAAGATATGCAGAGAGGTGTAAGTTACATACTCATACAGACATTGGCACCTTCTGAAGTTTTGTATCAGCCCTTGCCAGTTTGAAATTTTTTTCTCTTTCTAATGTTACATCATAAAGTCTTAAAACAATACTGGGATTAACCTTTTGAATATTTTCTTGTTTTTCTGTGAAATTTTTTCTGAGCTTGTTAGTTTAACATGTATAGATAGAGTGGGCAGAATGCAAATGAACAGAATAGGATTTGAGGAGTAATAATCATTTTAGTGTTTATAACTGATGACCACAGTGAAAGTGTGAAATTCAGATGCGGCCACTTCACAGTGAGGGACAAAGATCCAAGATTGTGAAGGTCATTCTTAAGAAAATTTAGCCACGGTGCATCTGTTAAGATTCACTTAGGAAAACAATAACCACATCAATTATTTTAACAGATACTACATTTATTAGAAGCAAAAATGAACCACTAAGGTACCACAGGGATGGTAACTGGATAAAGCAGCCACCATCTCTGGGGAACAAAGAATATTGGAGCATGATTGTACAGCTGGGAGGAGAGAGGGAGCACAAGAGAGAAAGCACCCCCCGCACAGACACAATGAGGCATACTCACACTGCAATCATTTTTCCCTCCATTCAGGATTTTGGGCACACATGCACATGTACCCAGCATGCATTTCAAGCAAGGGTCAGGATACAACATGTAGTCAGCCATGCATGATCCAGCTCCTAAGGTCCAGTACTGACCTACTGCACTGCAGGGCCTGCTTGATGCTGGAGTCTTAGAAGGACACAGTGAGGCTGGTTCTGGCTATCTAAAAATGAATTAACAATTAGAAATGGAAAGCAACTGCTGTTACTAAAATTAATGGCCACCGCCTTGGTGCCTGCTTAGTACTTGGCTCAAATTCAGGAGCGGGAAGCAAGCAGATAGGGAACACGTGTGTTTCCCTTCTAGGGTCTACC
>NW_006159759.1:4825463-4842296 GCF_000334495.1 Tupaia belangeri chinensis
CCCTAGCACCCAACATCAGCAGACAGATATGACAAGGAACAAGCTGGCAAGGTGAAATGTCATTTGCCAGTCAGGACCCAGCTCCAGTATCACAAAGCACCATGCAGAAGGATAAGTCTGAAGCTGAAAAATAATAGCTTAACAACCAGCACATGTGGAATTTCATAAAATCCCTCACCCCTTACCTAATTGAAAAAAAAAGTATGACAACCATCATTTGATGAATACATTTCAATATTCTTAAGGATAAAAAGATTTTTTTTTTTGCTCATGTTTGCTATTGGTTGTATTGCTTCTTCTCAATGATTAAAAGATACTCTTTCACTAAAAATTGTAATAATAAATTAGATGTGAAATTCCATATATTTCAGAGTATGTTAAAAGCAAATATATTTCTCTTTTATACACATACATTTAGTTTCTGAAAGTCAACTTTATGTTTCTGAGAAGTTAATCAGAATTACAGTAATTAATAGAAAATTAAAAAGGAAAAAGTTAACACAGAAACGTTTAGTTTTTAAAATTGAAAAAGTATCTTAAATTAATGGTATAAAAGTTGTTTCCATATTAATTATATCATGATTACATTGAAGTTATTTTACTACTAGAATGATTACTTAGAATCAGTTACTAAGAGAGCAGTCATTCATGTTGTATGATTGAATCACCAAAATGCCAGTTGCAATAAACTACCAAAACTTGTTTAATTGTGAAACATAAAATCCTAAGAAATAAAAGTATTGTACCACATGACAAAAATATTTTTAAGAGTATGTAGATGAAAAAAAAAGAGTATGTAGATGAAAAAAGTGTACAATTAATTTTTATGAAGCACATGCAATTAGTAATAGACACATGGATTTTTTGTCATTGTTACTACTGCTCAAATCATCTATAGGCATAAGAATTTAAAATTATTTTATAGGTACCAGCAGATAGTGTAATGGTTATGTCACTGGACTTTCATGTAGTAGACTGCAGTTCAGGTACTGGACCTGGTAGCTTAAAACTCATGCCAGGAGTGTGTATGTGCATGCCCAAAATCCCAAGAGGAGACTGGAGGAGAAGGGACTGCAGCATGGTCATCTGCCGTGAGGGGGGTGATTTCTTGCTTTTTTTTCCTCTGGTGAGAACACATACCCTAATGCAAAAATCTCTGTACAAAATAATAATAATAAATAATAAAATAAAATTATTTTATGAATTTATTGGCAAATTTAATTAGGTTCTTCAGTGAAGACTGTTATGTTCCTCCCTTGCAGCCAAAATGTCAAATGTGGTATAATTTGGGTGTGTTTAAAACTGACATCCTGGGGTCAGCAGGTGGCTTCATGGTTAAGCTGCTAGACTCCCACATAACCAACTGAGGTTCAAGTCCCAGACCTGGTGACTTAAAAATCAAACTGGGTGCATGTGAGTGTGTGCTGAACATCCTAGGAGAAAAGATTGTGGCATGGCCATCCCCCCCACCCCCCAGAGAGGTTATTTCTCACTTTCCTTCTCCCTGTCTCTTTCTGTCTCTCTGGTGAGCACACACCCTGTATAGCAAAAACCTAAAAAAATAAATTGAAAAAAAGAACAAGAAAGAAAGAGAGAGAGAGAGAGAGAAAGAAAGAAAACTAACATCCTTGGGCCGGCATGTGGACTTATCATTAAGAGACCTAGATCCCAACCCATGGTTGAAATACTGTCCCTGGAAGCTTGAAAAGTACACCAGGCACGTGTGCATACATGCCCAAAATTCTGACGGTGCGGACCTGAGGAAGAGAAAGGACTGTGGTGTGACTATACCCCATTGGTGAATACTTTCTCCCTCTCTGTCTCTATCTCTGGCAAGTGGATGTGCCCTTTGCCAAGTTAAAAAAAAAATACAACGAATGGCCCCAAAGTAAATAAAAGAATCATCGGTGTATGTTTAACTTTTAAAATTTAGAAATAACTGTTAATTTGAGGCATGTGGCATGGTATAGTAAGTTTTGAGGATTAGGACCACTGAAGAAAACATGTAAAATTGTCATCGAAATATCCCCACAAAAGCCAACCCCTAGCCATTGGTTCATCATGTACATATTAAGCAGAATATTTGGGTCTTTGTCCTCTGTAAAATATTACCAGATTTTCCTTTGCAGTCTTAGGGAAAGCACCTTAACTTCAACTATAAGACTCTAAAGCTGCAAATCCGTGTTATTCTAAAGAAACCTTTTGCTAATTTGACTTGAGCCACATTTCTGCTGGTTGTTTTCCCTGAGGCTTTTCCTCCTTTCCCTGGTGACACAACTGATGTCAGCAGCTAGCTGAGCAGATGTCGTTCCCCAACGAGTACATGATGGTTTTCTTCTAAGGGTAAATGTTCCCATGTGTGTACCTTCCATCTCTGATCAGCTCCTCTGTTGTATAAACAACAGATTGTGTTGTTGGTTTTTGTTTAGAATATAAACATTTAAGAGATTTTCATATAAATGTACATGTTTAGTGAATTTTTGTACGGTTTAGTAAATTCTTAGTAATTAAAACAAGTGCTACTTCGTTTCGCTCCGATGTTCTCATCCTAACATAAGTCTGACTCTAAAAAATGATTTGGCCTTTTCAATTTTATTTTAGCATGAACTTTGCTTAATTACTTTATCTGATCTCTGTATATTTCTTTTTATTTCTATTTTGTTTATGGGTATATCATGTTCTGACTTCTTTCACATCCTTATGTATTAACATATCTACTCTTTTTTTATTTTTTTTTGAAATGTTTTCGCTATAGGGTGCGTGCGCTCGCCAGACAGAGAGAGACATAGAGACAGAAAGTGAGAAATCACCCCCCAGAGGGGATGGTCACGCCGCAATCCCTTCTCCTCCATTCTCCTCTCAGAATCTTGGGCACGCACGCACATGCGCCCGGCGTGAGTTTTAAGCCACTGGGTCCAGGATGCGAATAGCAGTCGACTACGCAGGAGTCCAGGGACATAGCCATTACGCTAACTGCTGGTTCCCTCTACTCTTGATTTAATTGAGATGACAGAAAAACACACTAGACATGAGAATTTTCAAATTCACTAATACAATATAATTTCTGTTAGTCTGTTGTTAAATCTCTCTCTCTCTTAATTCTTCATCTGCAAATTCTGTCACCTAAGAAACCTGGAAATTGAAATTCAGGGATTTTCTTTTATTTATTTTTTTCTTTTTTGTTTGTTTTCTTACTTTGCTGTAGGGTGCATGTTCACTGCTGGAGTCAGAAAGAGAAGGAAAGTAAAAAAGCACCTCCCCTCCCCACAAGAGGGGTTGCCACGTCTCAGTCTCTTCTCCATTCTCCTCTTTGGATTTTGGGTCTGCAAGCACACATGCCCAGTGTGTTTTTCAAGTTGCCAGGTCCGAGATTCAAACTACACAATTAGTCATGTATTAATCGGAACAAGTTGCCTTAACCATCATGTAACAGTTGGCCCTGAATTGACAATTTCTCCTGTGTCTTTTAGACAAATAAAAGCATAAAGCATGTTCCTATGGTAACTCTCCATTTAAAAAAATTAGAGTAAAACAAGGATGACACTTGGATCTTCCCCCAACTTAAAACTAAGGAAAGGAAAAAGGTTATAGAGTGAAATTTATTTCATGCCATTACATGGCCCATGTTACTACCCAAACAGCATATAAATAATTGAAGTATCAATTTCGAAAGAATTTTACTCTTTCTTCCTTATTTTACAAATGACATTATCATGTCGCAGAAAGGAAATGATCACTTCTCATGATTACACATCACTTAATAGCAGAACCAATTTTCAGTATACCCCAGAATTTATTCAACTGATTATTTTGTATTTACTCTCTCTTTTTTTTTTTTTTGGGAGAGGTTTTTTCCTACATGGCGTGTGCACTCACCAGAAAGACAGAGAGAGACAGAGAGACAGAAAGCGAAAAATTACCCCTGCCCCCAGGGGTGATGGCCATGCCGCATTCTCTTTTCCTCCATTCTCCTCTCAGGATCTTGGGTATGCACGCACACGTGCTCAGCGTGAGTTTAAGCCCCTGGGTCCGGGACTCGAACCATGGTTGACTACATGGGAGTTCAGCAACATAGCCAGCTAACCGCTGGTCCCAAAACATTTTTCAGGACTCGAATCACGGTCGTTTGCCATGTGGGATCCAGCCACCTTAACCTTCATGCCACCTGCGGGTGCTGTATTTACTTTCAACTCAGTAAAATTACTTTTACGAGTCTATAGTTTAAAACTCTCTCTATAGGGAACAGCAGTTGCCAGAATGGCTATGATGTTGGACTACCACATAGTTGACTGTGGTTTGAGTCACGGACCCAGAGGCTGAAACTCATGCCGGGTCCGTGTGCATGTGTGCCCATGATCCTGAGAGGAGAATGGAGAAGGGATTGTGGCATGACCATCCCCCCCAGGGGGTGATTTCTCACTTCCTGTCTCTCTGTCTCTCTGGCAAGCGCAGGCACCCTATAGCAAAAACCTCTCCAAAACAAAACAAAACAAAACCAAAAAACCAACCAAACAAACAAAAACTCTCTCTATATATATTTACATAAATGCATTCTTCTGGCAATTTTCTCAAAGACTAGTTCCAGATTACAGTAATTAGTGCTATGCTAAGAAATAATGTGTTGTACACAGATGTATTCACATATGTGAGTGTATACCTGCGATGCACACTTTGCATTTGTCGTTAGGGTTTTTCTTCTTCTTCTTCTTTTTTTAGAGAGTGATTTTTACTATAGGGTATCGGCGGTCACCAGAGAGAAAGCAAGAAGTGACTTCCCATGGCAGGGTGGCCACACCACAAACCCTTCTCCGTTTTCCTCTTAGGCTCACACACATGCCTGGTGTGAGTTTCAAGTCACTGAGTCCAAGACTCAAACCACAGTCCATTATGTGGGAGTCCAGCAATGTAATCATTACACCATCTGCTGGTCCCTGTTGTTAGGTATTACTAAGTGATAGCAACAGTGGAATGGTGGATATTTTCTTCCAAAATTGGTATTTTAAGTGTGCTAGAAAAGAAACTTTGACTTCCCTCTTCAAAATAAGTCCACCTTTTTCTGGTGCTCTTATATGTATAGTTGCCAACCGATTTCTAAAGTTCTAGGCTTGACTCCTTTGAAAATTTAACTATCTTTATACAATATTAAGAAAATGAACATTGATAGCACAATACTTAACAGAGTAACTAGGTTTACTTGGGTTGAGTTTTCATAGTTGAAGAGTTTAGACTGATAGACTGACTCTAGCCTTTAAATAAGTGTACTATGAGAATAAAATGTACCTCTATGAAATAGATACAGTGACAAAAATTAAATCTCTGAAATAAAAACATATATACATCTCTATGTACCAACATAATGGAGTTTGGGATTTTATACAAACCAAAATTATTTTTATATATATTTTTTGTTGTGTTGTTACTGTTTTCCAAGAGAAAGCAAAGGAAACAACTGACTTCTCAAATTTTTTCAATCTTACTTTCCTCTCACATTCCATTTTACAAGATGTGATTTCACATTGTTTTATGGCAATGTAATAGAAACCACAAACTCCATTTTATCATTTATGAAATTTTTGTTTGCATGCTATTTATACTTTGTTTTGTGATGGTCGTCCAGAGACTTTGGAACACTTCTATAGACTCATTTGGCCTTGAAACAATTTTGCAAATCTGGAATAATGTTGGAAAGTGAATCAACAGTTGGTATATGTCTTCCACAGGCATGGTGGCTTTTCAGGATGGCTTAGGACGTTGGACTGCTTGCTGAAAATTCCAGACCATATGCTCTCTAAAGCACTTTTCAGTGTCTACGGACTCACATTTTCTCATCTAAAAGTAGCACACTCAATTTCATAAGAAGCGATAAGATAAATTTACTTTTTGTCTAATGCTCATCTCTCACATTATTTCTAAGCACTTTGAGCATACGAGAACTCTGGATGTGTTGAAGATGGAATGGTGTTTCAACAGACTGTCTGCTCTCAAGTCAGTTACGTTTTCTAGTTATTTATATTCTCATGTTGTTCCTCCATATTCAGTCACTTTGTGATAGTTGTATTTAATTTTTCAGAAGATGTAAGATGGAAAACTCTATACAATTGCACATTTATATTCTAAGAAACTTTTACCCTCTGTGATCTACTGAGGGAAAGATCTGTCCAATAGGCTACTTAGCACAAGCTCTAAGACAGTCACAGATTCAAATTTGAGCTCTACCATGCAGTATTTGTATAATCATGAGCACGTTTATTAAGATTTTAAAGATTTTTTTTGGAACTATAAAATGTATATTTAGCGTTCACAAAGGATTTTTATAAGGATTATAAAGGCAATGCATACACAGTGCATGGCACATAGTAACTGATAACTTTGATAGCTGGTAGCTATGATTTTTAAAAATCCCCTCACTGACTTGCCATTCTTGCAAACTAAGTTTAACTTCTGGAGAACCAAAGGAAAAACTCAAATGTAAAAACCAACTTTATGCCAGTTCCTTCTTTCCTAGACCTATCTTATCACACCTGATTTGTTGTTTATGAGGGTTTTCGAAACATAACAACAATAATAATATACAGCCTGAATTTTATCATTGGAGACAAAGTAGAACATATGAAACGAATGTTAAGGAGATAATTTTTCTTCAGTATTTGCTAAAAAATATGAATGTGAACAAAAAAATGCTTCTACTTTAAAAAGCTATAGCTAGAACTTGTAACTTCATTTTTCTTGGATTTCTCATTAATTGTGAGCTATATAAAAATAGTCCTTGCAATTCTTCTTAACCTCTGATTATTTTATAAAGTATAATTTTCAAAATTTACAGTCTTGCCTGCAAAAATTGCTAGGTTTGTCTTTTACTCTGATTTTTTAATTCTAGGATGAATTTCTACTTTATCTCAGGATAAAATGATCTCACTTTTTCAAGAAAACAGTAAAAATGTATTCCCCTACCTATCATATACTTGTCCAAAAGATTGAAACACCCATATTTATTATAATTGTCACAAAGTAATTAATTCATGTAACACTTAGAAAACTTGGAGGTAATTGTAAGCTAGCTGCCAGACACACAGATTTTAAAAAGAAAGCTCATGAATACAAATGACATTTTTCTATAGCTACTTATATTCCTTCTTTGCCATTTAATATTGGTAAAAATTAACACCTAAATTAATATGACTTAAAGATGTAGCATGTAAAATTAAGCAAAGTATGTAAATTAAAAACTTGTTTAGTAATGTTTTAATTTCATTTTATTTAGAAATGATGTGGCCAATGAGTATTCATTATTTAATTTAACAATATTTCAAAATTTTATCTTTTATATTACCTAAAGATCAGGAGATGATGGTCACATTTACAAAACACAAAATGTAACAGGGTTATAAAAATGTTGACAGCATAGCCAGCATGTAGTGTGGTGATTAAGAGGCTTGAATCCCACATTGCCAACCATAGTTCGAGTCTAGGACCTGGTGGCTGGTGGCTTGCTTTCTCACTTTCCCTCTCTTTCTTTCTCTCTCTCTCTGGTAAAATTAAAAAATAATAATAAATAAAATTAAATCTTTAAAATATTTTGACAGAGATAGGGTTCACTATATTTAGTAGAACACAAATTTGCAATTGCACAGTCTTAAATGTTATGAAAGTACAGTAATTTATTTTGTAAGCAACTCCATATACAATATTATGAGTTTTATATTAATTCATTAATTAGCTTAGTTAAACTATATTTGTCATATTAGTTCATGTGAGCACCTTGGTTAGACTTTCAAAGTTGTTAAAATAATTTTTAACAGATAAAACCATGAATTCTTAAAATGTAAAATATCCTTTGTGTAATTTTTTTATTTAACACACTCATTAATAAGGAAAGAAGTTAGATGTTAAGATTGATTCAAAGAGGGCTTAGATATTTGCAGAAAATTTAATTATAGTAAGATTTAATTAGTAAGATTGTTGGATAATTTAAAAATGAAGTCCTACAGAGCAATAATATTTAACATTTAGAGTTGTCTTTTCTTCTAAGCATACAAGTTTTGGTATTTCAACTTGAAAAATTCTATAATTTAACATGTAACTTTACTAAGTCTAGGAACTTCATTGAAATACATTTACTTAGAAAATTCTTAACTGAGCCTGAACTCCCATGGCATTAAAAGTACATCAGTCAACTTTTTACCTCATTTCTATGTTTTGTATATTTTCCTAAAAATTCGCATAAAATAAAATAATCTCAAGAACTGGAGTCATTAAAAAGAAGATCTAACTAATTTTTACAATGTTTTGAAAATAAAAGGAAAAGATGGGAATGTTTCCAGTATCCCAACTCCCATTCTCATATGTATGCCCTCCAGTAAAATTGTTTATAGACAGAACAGTCTTTTTGTGGGGTGTTTTTTGTTTTTGTTTTTGTTTTTGTAAAAGATTATTTATTTAGAGACCAGTAGATGGTATAATGGTTACATCAGTGACTACCTCCTAGTTGACCATAGTTCGTGTCCTGGACTGGGCAGCATAAAACTCATGCTGAGCACATGCATGTCCATCCCTGCCCCAAAACCTGAGAGGCAAATGGGGGGAGTTCGGCATGGTCTTCCCCCCCAGAGGGTGATTTCTTACCTATCAAATAGATAGACTCTGTAGCAAAAATTCTCTCTCAAAAATTATTTAATCGTATTTATTATTATCATTATTTAAAAAAAATTGATGAGAGAGAGGGAAAGCAAGAAAGTAAGTCACTCGGTCTGTGACTGACATGGTCGGCCATATGGAAGTCCAGCACCTTACTCACCATGCCACCTCCCAGTCCCTAGACTGGACATGCTTAGGATTGCCAAGGCTAACAGCTGACATAGTGGCAATTATGTGTGTTCGATTATTGGTCTATGCAGAACTGTCCTTTACATTAGATTCAGAGAGATGAGAAACAAAAGCTAGAGTTAAGGATATAATTCATAAATATATTTCTGTTACTGCCAGAAATCTTGAATAGCCTTCTGGAAGCAATTCACACAATCAATGAACTTGCCTTCCACTTTGGGAATAGAAGGACCTTTTTCTATCCTTGCTTGGATTTGTGCTTTAATATCTTCTATAGAACTAGGTCCTTTTGGTGTTTTAGGAATTTTTTTTTCCTATTTTTTGATTGGTTCTTGACCTTTTGGTCTTGGTGTTGGTAGTTTGAACCTTTTACAGTCTGGTTTGATTTTTGTGCATTTTTGCCAGTAATGTCTCATATAGATATCTTCACTGGAGCTTTTGGTTCTGTGTGCTCATCTTCAAAATTATCATCATCATCATCAGGTTAGTTTTTAAAGATGGTGCTCCACCCTTTGCTCTGTTTTAAATATATATGGAATGTTATGATAGGACACAGTAGTAGTGGTGGTGGTCAGACACTAGAAATTGTAGGGACACAAAAATATACATGTGACATAAACTCAGTATTTAATTAAGTTTTAGAATAAAGAGAAAGAATGTGACTCAAATAGGAAATAATTAGGGCTACTAGGGAAGCCTCAGATTGAGGCAAGTTTCCCTTAAGTCTCTGTGTTTTAGAGTTCGTTATTATCTGATTCATCTCTTCCACTCTTCCTGTTCAGAAGCAGTTAATTTTTTGTTTCAACTGCAGTAACATAGAACTATAGGGATTCTCTTACATTCGATCATACAGAACATTGTGATACTGAAATTTTCGTGTGTATTAGAAGACAAATTTGGCTTACTCTGAATCTTAAATCTGTTGACTTTCACACCTCTTTCAACAAAAGATTATACAGTAACTTTATTTAACAGCAGAAAAATTCTCCTGAGAAAGAATTGGAATTTCTGTTTCCAATGGCAAATAATTATAAGCACAGCTGTAAAGAATAGCTTACATAATATTATATCGGGCTTATGTTATATCTTTTTTAGAGATCAGGTGAGTGACACGTGCATGCATATAACAGAGAAAGAGACAGCATCACCTTACCGGGCTTGGTCACACTTCAATCCCTTATCGTTCAATTCTACATCAGGCATGTGCTCTTAAGGCAAGTTTTTTAAGCTGCTGGGGTTAAAACTTGAACCTTGATTGGTCACTCAGGATATGGCTTCCTCTGAGTAATGCTTAACTACTTCACTATGGGATCGACCCTACTATGCCTTCCAAAAGAAATATGCTAACAACCTAATGAAATAAATAATATATAATTATTGAAATGGTAATAACACCATCCACATTAATATCCTTTATATTTTGCAAACTAGGTCTAAAAATATTGGCAAATTTCTTTCTTAAAAAATTCCTGTGAGGCAAGTGAAGCTTGTAAGAATCTCAATCTAACTTGTAAGAATGTAGTAATAACGTGAAATTGTTTTAAATTCATATATTCTACTCCAAGATGAGTTTCTTGCCCTTCTTTAAAACTCAGATCTGTATTATGTGATTAACTTCACAAAATATGCTTTGAATCAGCTTCAGAGTATTTTGGACTAATTTATGTCATATTTGGATAATTTAAAAATCTCATGCAATGTGGAACTCATGTACAATTTCATTATACCTCTTTATACTTCCTATATAAATGAGCAATAAAGTAAATATTAATGGTGAAATGGATTTTTTAGCTTGAGGATAGGACAGGAATGGTAGAAATTACAGCTACCTATCATAAAATAATACTGCAGGTACAGTGAAATTTTCAATATAAATTTTACTGGTTGGACCATTCCACCATAACTTAGGTCTGCATCAATCAGTTTTCCAAGAAAATAAAAGGCAAACGAGAAAATGGCTCATTTTCAAGGCATTATTGTTCATACATTTAGTCAGGAGTCAACAAATTACAGCTGAAGAGTCAACTATGATTCTGATATATTAATTCACAAAGTTTTATTTAAATACACCCATGCTCATCAATTTCCATATTCTCTATTGTTGCTTTCTCACTGCAATGATGGGGAATGGTATACTTGGCAAACAAAACGAATCTAGTGTCTGATCTTTAACCAAGCATACTTGTTCCTACCTGTTTTAGGAGAAAACACATGACTGTTTATAATACTTCCTATCTTTTCTATACATACATAATATGAGCTATGAAGCGTAATCTCATAAGTGAAAAAATAATCATGAATTTCAGTACACTTTGTGCTTGTTGCTAATCGTATCTCATCTAGGCCTCCAAACTCTCTGAGTATGCATTTTCATCTGTTCTCTCATCAGTATACCTGAATGTGAAAACTGGATAAGGCCTAGGACATGTTGATGTTTTGCACAGTATAACTATTATAACAAATGGTTACTTACCTGAGGAGGAAGGACAGGTTAACACATCTCCCTATAAAATATATGACACTTTAATATACTTTTTTTTTTGAGTTTGAACATTAATTTCTTATCTGCCAGGGAAATAGAGGCAGAGAAATAGGCACCCTCAACAGTGTCCTCCACCACAATACACCCCCAGTCTTAGTGAACTCAAATTACTGGCACAAGTTCATACATGGTGTGCTCAGGGATCCCAGGACCTTTCTATGTGGGGCAATTTGTGTTAGAGAAAGCCACTACCTGGCCCAAATATTAATACACTCAGTTTGGGCCACTTAGGATAAAATGGGAGCTTGCTTCATATTATTAGTCCTCTCAGATCAGATAAGAAATATTACATGATCCATGAGTAAGCAACAATGAAGTGATCTCACTTTTCTTTTTATCTTCTTTACAAAAAAACGCCTGATAGTAGAAACTTTCTATCCATACACAGATCAAACAAGGCAGTCCCTACAGGACCAAATTAGAAACACACTTTCCTTACTTTTTCTCTTAGGAATTGTAAGTTAGATATTGCCTTTCATGACAACAACTGCATAGCAAGGATGCATACTTTCACCAACTTAGAGAACATTTCCCAGACATCATTTAGACACATATCTCCTTTTGCTAAGAAAAAGATAAATCAGAATTAGTATCCATTTCAAGTAGCAATGGCCAACCAAGAAGGAAAAAAAAATTAAGGGTTTTCAAAAAAATGTTTTTGGAGAGGTTTTCGCTATAGGGTGCGTGCATTCGCCAGACAGACAGAGAGAGACAGAGAGACAGAAAGTGAGAAGTCACCCCCCAGGGGGATGGTCAGATGGCAATCTCTTCTCTTCCATTCTCCTCTCGGGATCTTGGGCAAGCACGCACATGCGCCCAGCGTGAGTTTAAGCCACCGGGTCCGGGATGCAAACCGCGGTCAACTATGTGGGGGTCTAGAGACATAGCCATTACACTAACTGCTGGTTCCCTCAAAGATTTCACAAAAGATGCATATTTTGTGTGTATATATATATATATATATATATATATATATATGTGTGTGTGTGTGTGTGTGTGTGAGTGTGTGTGTGTGTATCCATATATTTAAAAAAACTTAAACCAACTTAAACTCACACTTTAATTCCACTTTCCTTGACCATTTTGAAGTCTACTATATAGTATTTTTCCTTTATTTTTATTTTTTTCATTTCATTTTCTTTTATACATTCAATCACATTATTATTTGTCTTACAAAATGGATATTTCAACAGGTGAACATTTCTCCCTAATACAGTTGATAAAACTACTAAAAAATATCTTCAATAGGTAATACCACACTTCTTTGTGCATTAATGCTTTGCCTCCCTATTTTTCTTCTAAATGTCCTTCCTCAGACCCTCCTCTTTCACACACACTATATCTGGTATTTACATCTGTATACTGTGTTTCTATATCCTTTAGTCAATTAGTTTCAGTCATAGAGTTCAGATACTCAGTATATACTAAGTGGCATTGTATGTATGGTCACTATATAGTTTTTAATGGTTATAGTGAAAAAATCATGAAAAAATTTACTATATAAATTTTATAAGCTAGATTTAGTTTTGAGAATAAGAACTGCTAGAATTTGTAGCAGAATTCCAAATGAGGGCTTCTTTATTCATCTAGTACAGAGCATTCAAAAACAAAAATGAATTTTTTTTTAAGAGAAGGAGAGCCATGCTATAAGGTATGTGCACTCACTGGAGAGACAGAAAGCTACAGAGAGACAGACAGAAAACAAGAAATCACCTCTGGGGGAACAGCTGTGCCACAATCCCTTGTCCTCTCAGGATTTTGGGTACACACATACATGCACCCGGTGTGAGTCCCAAGCTGCCAGATCTGGGATGCAAACGACAGTGAATCCATGGGCATCTAGTACCTTAAAAACTACACCACCTGCTGGCTGCCAAAATGAGTTTAAAATGGCAAATCAACACAGGTTTTTTAAGTGTACATTTCTATTTATGTAGTTTTTTTTTTTTTTTTTAAATGACTGTAATGGTTGTCTTGGGACCAGCAGATGGCGTCGTGGTTACATCACTGGACTCCCATATGGCTGACCTAGTTTCAAGTTCAAAACCCATTGGCTTCAAAATCATACTGAGTGCAAGGTCCCAGGAGAAGAATGGTAAAGGAGGGATTGTGGTGTGGCCGTATCCCCTGGGTATTGATTTCTTACTTTCCATCTCATTGTCTCTTTCTGGTGAGTGCACACTTCCTGTGGCAAAAAACTTAAAAAAAAAAAAAAAAAAACTTAAAAGATTGTTTTGGTGCTAATAAACTATAATGATTTTTTTCTCATCAGCTGAAACTTAATGTTGCTTTGTCAATTACTAGTGATGGAATTTGCCCAAATTGATATGTATTAGAACAAGTATTAGCATGCATTTAAAAAAGCACAGCAAATAGTTTTCATTAATAAATAAAAAAAGACCTTAAGAAACATCTACCCACCATAAAAAATACAGCAAATAGTTTTCATTTATAAATAAAAAAAGACCTAATGAAACATCTACCCACCATAAACATGTCAGCAGATGTCATGGCATTGTATGAATATAATGTATATTTGATAAAAAGAATTCATATTATTTCTTTCCTCCACAAGTAGTCTGACAGCTGTTGTTCCTGTGTAATATATTGTGTCCAGATGTAAATAGTCAATGAGGTGGAAGTATGGCCCACCAGTTGGTAGTTGTATAATTATATCCTCCAGGTGGTCATTCTAAAGTAAATGTGAGATTATCACCTAGCTGCAATTTGTAACTAAGTAGAAAGGAGTAAGCATCCCTGGGTTGCCTTAATTATTCTTTTATTATAACCTTTCAGATTTAATTGGAGGTTAAAAATATAGAAGACTCAGTATTACTACCACTGTATGTATTCAGCTAGCAATTTGTTACAAATAACTTCATTCAAATTATACACGTAACTTCTACTTCCACTCACAGAATTTATCAAATTAATCCAAATTGCCTTGAATACATAAATTCCTCTCTCAGTTATTCTTGGATGTTCCTGGGAGGTGGGGGGGCATCTTAAAAAAAAAAAAAAAAAAAAAAAACCTTAACTGTGCATAATTGATAGACAAGAATTTATACATATTTAAGTTTGGAGGTAAGTATACACCAGTGAAAGGGCCAGAAGTGGTGTAGTGGCTAAGGTGCTGAACTTTCACATAACTGACAGCTGTTTGAATTTTGGACCTGGCAGCTTGAAAATCATGCTAGGTGCTTGTGCATGTGTGCCCAAAATTCTGAGAGGAGACTCAAGCAGAAGGGATTGTGGTGTGACCATCCCCATAGAGGGTGATTTCTTACTTTCCCTCTCTCTGTCTCTCTCCAGTAAGTACACACCCTGTATGGCAAAAAACTTAAAAAAATAAAAAAGAATACACCTTTGAAACCATCACAATTGTCTATGTCGTAAACACACACATCACCTCCAAAAGCTTCTTCATACAATATTTATTTATTTATTTATATATTTATTTCAGTGTGTGACAAGAGTACCCGACATAGTGTCTAGTCCCTTACCACACTTTAAACATGCAATACCGTATTATCAACTATAGACACTACACTTTATAGTAGATTCTAGGACTCATTCTTTTTGCATAACTGAAACTCTGTAACCTTTTACTGATACCTCCTCCTTACTCCTCCCTTCTGACCCTTGTCAACCACCATACTACTCTCTGCTTCTATGAGTTTTATTATGAGTATTTTAGCATCATGTAGCATTGTGCTTCTGTGGCTGACTTTTTGTTTTAGACCGACTTGTACTATAGGATGCGTGCACTCACCTGAGAAATAGAGAGACAGAAAGCAAGAAATCACTCCTCAGGACGGATGGTCACACCATAATCCCTTCTCCCCCATTCTCCTCTTGGGATCTTGGGAATGCATGCTCACATGCCCAGCGTGAGTTTAAGCCACCGGATCCAGGACTTGAACAGAGGTCGACTACACAGAAGTCCAGCAACATAACTATCATGGCATCTGTTGGTCCCCCAACCTGACATGAATTGTAAGCTGCTGGGTCTGAGTCTGGAATTGCAGTTGACTAGGTGGGAGTTCATAAACATAACCATTATGCCATTTGCTGGTCCCATGTGACTGGCTTTCAATTAGTATAATGTCCTCAAGTTTTATCTATGCTCTCACAAGTGGCAGGATTTTCTTCTTTTTAAAACGTGTATAATATCTGAGATCAGCGGTTAGTGTAATGGTTATATTGCTGAACTCCCAGGTAGTCAACCGCGGTTCAAGTTCTGGACCCGGTGGCTTGAACTCATGCCGTGCATGTGTGGTTGTGTGACCAAGATCCCAAGAGGAGGATGGAAGAGAGGGGATTGTGGTGTTGCCATCCCCCCTGGGAGGTGATTTCTCACTTTCTGTCTCTCTGTCTCTGGCGAGTGCACGTGCCCTATAGCAAGAAAACCTCTCCAAAAAAAAAAAAATAAAACCTGTATAATATTTCAGAGTGTGTGTGTGTATGTATATAATATATACATCATATACGTATATACATACATTATATAATATACATATATACACACATATATGTATACATACATACGCATTATTCTCAAATTATATATAATATTTCAGTTATATATGTATATATGTATTAATATTTTAACCTTTTCATCTGTGGATAGACATGATTCTTTCCATATCTTGGCTATTGTGAATAATACTTCAGTGAACATTAGAGTGAAGCTATTCCTTTAAAATCCAAATTGCTTCTCCTTTGAATATGTACCCAAAGGATTACTAGATCATATGGTAGTCTTAGTTTTGAAAATATCTTTTATAATAACGATACCAATTTATATTCTCCAAAGCAGTATTTATGTTTTGCCTTTTCCCTGCATTCTTGCTAACACTATCTTTTACTTTTGTGAAAGCCGTTCTCACATGTACTTCACTTTTTATCTCTGTGCTGTTTTGACTCATGCTTCACCATGAGTGAAACCTCTTTAAAGTTTTATGCCTTGGGACATGTGTGCTCACCAGAGAGAGAGAGACAGAGACAGAGACAGTGAGAGGGACAGTGAGAAATCACCATCTAGGGAGGATGGTAATGTTGCAGTCCCTTGTTCTCCATTCTCCTCCCAGATCCTGGGCCCACATGCACACAGTAAAGCCACTGGGTCTGGGGTTTGAACCACAATGGGTCATGTAGGAGTCCAGCAATGTATCTGCTATGCTATGTGTTGTTCCCAAGCACATTTTCACATACCTTTTTACCATTCATATGTTGTCTTAAGAAATGTCCTTTAGTATTAGCAGTTTTATATTGTATTCCTTGAAATGATGTATATACAAGATAATGACATCTGTGAATAGCACTTTATTGAAGAGTTCCCTACTCTGTATTTTTCCACACTGTTGTAGATCAGTTGACTGTGTATGTACGGGTTTACTTCTGTGCTCTCTATTCTTTTCCATTAATCTACTTGTCTTTTTTTTTTTTTTTTTTTGGGGAAGTTTTCG
>NW_006159759.1:4842327-4852876 GCF_000334495.1 Tupaia belangeri chinensis
GGGCGCGTGCACTCGCCAGACAGACAGAGAGACATAGAGACAGAAAGCGAGAAATCACCCCCCAGGGGGGAAAGTTCACGCGGCAATCCCCTCTCCTCCATTCTCCTCTCGGGATCTTGGGCACGCATGCACACGCGCCCGGCGTGAGTTTTAAGCCACCAGGTCCAGGATGCGAACTGCGGTCGACTACGTGGGAGTCCAGCGACATAGCCATTACACTTACTGCTGGTTCCCATAATCTATTTGTCTTTTTAAATGCCAGTACCATATTGTTTTGATGATTGTAGCTTTGTAAGATTTTGAAGACAAGTTAGTGTCATGTTCCCAGCTTTGCTTTTGATCAAAATCATCTTGTCTGTCTGAAGTCTTATGAAGTTTAGCATAAATTATAATTTTTATGCTATTTCTGTAAAAAATGTCATTGGGGTATTGATAAGCATTGCGTTGAATCTTAGATAACTTTAGATAGCTTATCTCCTCTCAACACCATTACATTAGAAAACAAATCCAGTACATAAACTTTTGAGGGACAAACCATATCTACACTGTAACTGCTTTATCTGTTGTAAGCATTCATAATTTTTGGAAGTAAAAATTCATGACATTTTATGCAAATGTCAAAATATTAATATTAGTTTTGCTTTTCACACATACTGTTCTAAAACATAAAAATAATAGGGTGATATGTAATACATAGATGGCATTCTCTAGTTCTTGGCAAGGAATAAAAATTCTCTTTAATTTTGCACTTTAAATGCAATATATGGGAAATTAATGACTATAAGGCTACATATAAATAGTTCTATACACATTCAAAAGTGATAAAAATTAGATATAATAACTGTAAAAATGACACACCATAGCTAAGCTTTTTCATGATGAGCAATCAACAAGCAAGATCTATTTACAGCTCTGATCAATACTCTTTCAGCTTTTTTATTTAGCTTCTATATTTAGGTCTTTGATTTAGGCTAAAGAACAGCAAAGTGGTTTCATACATATGAAGTTTCATGTTGAATTCACTCTATACAATCAGACTAGAAATGTGTGCACAACTAAAAAGCCCAAAGGGAAGAAAATCTTTGACTTATATAAATTGTTCAATACAATAATATTAATAACACTGCAGAATTGAAGAGACCAAATGAAAGGTATCATAACACTTTGTAACCATGCCCCAAAATAGGAATTGCAGACTTTCTAGAAAATGTCAATATAACCCACAATATTTTGAACGACATGTCATATATCTTCTCCTGAAGTAAGAAAATTGATACTATGCAATTTTAGATAAGAGTAAATGCCATTTTTGGAAAAAAAAACCTGAACATATTAATGTTTCAGATATGATCTCCTCTGATGGTTAATTTTATGTGTCAGCTTGGCTGATCATTAGGTTCCCAGATGAAATACTCTCTGAGTGTGTCTGTAAGAATGTCCGGATAAGACTTGCTGTCGAATTGGAGGAAGCTGTAAAATAGGTTCCCCTCCTCAGTGTAGTCTTCATAGTCCAATTCATTCATGGTATGAATAGAACAAATAGAAAAGGAAACTAGATGAACAGGGGGCATGATGGTTAAGGCACTGGACTCTCATTTAACCACCCCTGGTTTGAGTCCTGGATGTGGTGGCTTGAAAATCATGCCGGGCGTGTGTGTGCCCAAAATCCCAAAAGGAGAATGGAGGGAGAAGGGATTGTGGCATCCCATCTCCTCTGGAGGGTGATTTCTCACTTTCCTTCTCTATCTCTCTGATGAGCACACATGCCCTATGGCAAAAATGTTAAAAAGAAAAAAAAAAGGAAGAACCACCTCTTTTTTCCTACCTGCCTATTTGAGCTCGAACATGTAATTTTATTTTTTCAGCCCTTAACTAGGGTTTACACCCTTGTTCTCACACCTATCAGTTTTCCTGGCTTTCTAGGTGAGGATGGCCGATTGTGGGATTTCTGAGCCTCCGTAATCATACTGGTTATGTTTCTCTGTAGAACCTTAACAAATATACCTCCCATTGCTAAATGCCAGGGGTTGATTTTATAACTGTGTGTTTCTGTAAAACACAAAGATTATTATCATTTCTCTGGTATAAAATGTACTAAGAAAATACAGTTATATATAACCCCAAAGTTTTAGAAAAAACTCTTTTTTTTTAGCTTTTATTGTTACCTCTATATATTAAACCCCAAATTAGGTAAATTTTAGACATATCTGTTTTCCTGATTAGTATCTCCTAGGTGTTCGGCTTTTACTTTACAAAGGTACAGTGCTACAAAAACAAAAACAAAAACAAGTTTGTACCCTAAACTTTCAACTTCTCCTTTATGGTTATCTGGTTTTGCAAGTTTTGAATAATTAAGTCTATTAAGGCTCCAAGTTCTCAATTTACTCTGGGATAGGAGTGATCAGCAGTATGGGTTATAAGTTTAGTATGACAATCTGATTGGAAAATAAAAATTTCAAAAAGCAATATTAATGTTTCAACTTTGCACTGGTTAATAGGGCATGAGAGTATCAGTGAAATTAGGACACTTCTTCACATCCAAGAAAAAATTTTGGCACGTTGCAAATATATGTAATTAATAATTTGGAAAAATACATTAATAATTTCTTTGCCATGTGTAAGCTCACAATATTCAAATTATTAATTTAATTGAGTATAGTGAGACAAGTAGTAAATACATAATTAAATGATTTTGCATATTCTTGGCATTATTCACTTAATATATTTGCATCTCAGAATTTCGGGAGAACTGAATTGAATAATGGAGATAAACTTCCTTTTATTAAATATAGAGGAAAACAGAGTACCATTAGTATACTATGATATTCACAAGCAAGATCCATTGATAAGTGCTAAAATTAGTGTGTCCGATTTAAGGCAAAAGAATAGTTTATAGTGTGAAAATATTTTCCCCAAATATTTATGCATTACTGTGGTTTTTTTAACATATTTCCACATATACATTTATATTTCCCTTTTTTATAGATAAAATTTAATTTTCCTTCCCTTGCATATTGGCTTTAACACCTCTTTAACACAATATGAAAGGGAATAAGATTATTTTACAGTAGAGGAATCTGACAGACAATACTAATTTTAATTCCTAAATTCTGCTAATTTTATTTGTTACTTAACTTGTATCAAATACACTTGATATATTTAGCATACTAAATTTATTGGGATGTCAGGAAAGTCCTGACACATTCTTGCATAGATAAACAGAAAAATACATCACAGCTTTCCCAAAGACCCAATATTATCAAGTAAATATAAGCCCTTTCTTCTCCTACCTTATTAATATTTTTGTTTTCTTTTTTCCCTTTTAGAGAGATTATTTTTCTATAGAGCACGTATGCTCACCAGAGAGACAGAAAGTGAGAAATCATCTTTTCCCCACCCCCCGGAGGGATTGCAATGCCACAATTTATTCTTCTCCATTTTCCTTGGGATTTTGGGCATGCATACACTTATGCCCAGTGAGAGTTTTAAGCTGCCAGGTCCAGAACTCGAACTACTGTCATCATGTAGTTACATCCAGCGATGTAACCATTATACCATTTCCTGGTCCCTAAGATTTGTGTCTTCTTATGAGTGGTTATTGAATGTTGTTAAACGCCTTTCTATAAATATTAGAATTATCTTATCACACGTTTTACCTTTATTACATGGCAAATAACATCATGAAAAGAATACACATGGTCATTACATATCTATATTATTATTAAGCACAATTCAACTTTTATTGTTCACATTGGTCTTTAGTGGTTTCATTCAAGGGAATTATAATTGTCCCACCTTTAGGTGATGTGGAATCTAACTCTTCTCATCTCTCATAATATAACAGCTACACAAAAGGTGCTGCCTTCACACTTTCTGTATTAACTTACTTTTAACCCCCCAGTTGAAGGATAGATTATATTCAACAGAAACGACAGGATGCTATTTTTCCCTCAACAACACTTCTTGTATGCACATAGTATAACTTGGTGTAAATGCAGACATCACGGGGTTTCTCCTAGTTTCCATGCAAGCTCCCAAAATGTCATAATTTCATCCTTAAAATACAACAATATATAGACTTGCCTAGTTCGGAAAAGTTATTGTTAGAGAAATTTTTACTGAGATACATATGCATAGCTTTACACACACACACACACACACACACACACACACACACGTATATGTGTATCAATTTATATATGTAGGTATACACACATACATATATATTTGTGTGTTTGTGTGTGCAAAAGCTTACATTTTGAAAGACATCTGTGTTGACATGAATCAGGATACACTCATCTTGATCATTGAAGATAATTTCATTGTATGAATGTGTACAGTTTATTTACTCATTTATTGAAGGAAATTATGTGTACCAAATTAAGATGTACCTTAAATGGAGGCTCTGGGTTGTTATGGCTAATCTCTGGCTTTAAAAATATAACCACACTATGAAACACTTTTCTTAAGAGTAGTCTACTACTGTTTTTGCTTTTTCTGTTCTATCACCCTTGTTGACTTCTAAAAACCTTCCTGAACCAGACTTTCTATATACAGATGACAAATCTGTGAATTATAGTACCAACCAAAGCCATTTAATGTGTACCACTACATGTAAAATTGCAGTTTTTCTATGGCTGACCATTATTAGGTCTTCTGTATCATACCACTTTCTTTCTTTCCTTCATAGTATATGCTGGAATCTTAAATTGTCATACTCTTTGTTTGCGTTCCAACTCACTCTGCCGAACTTTATGTTTCTTAAGAAATGGAGACAGAGTATGCTAACAAGTGGAAACTATCACTTTTTTCTTTCTTTTCTTTCTTTCTTTGTTTTTGAGGGGGGGGTGGAAAAAAGTGATACCTACAATGGCAGAAACAAACAGAATGTTGGTTATCTGACTTCTGTACTGGCTGGCATCAGGTGGTCTGTGTTGCCTTTGACGACAGTGGACAACTAGAGGGTTATATTTGAAAAACAGTAAAGCTTAAGTTCAACTTGTTTCTGAAGTGTGATTTGATGAAGCACTTTCATTTTAATAAAAGTAGAAAAAGCCTGGGCTTTCATCCTTGTAAGGAGTATAATGATAAGGAACCGTAGACCCCTGTCATTTATAATGAACGACTAGGTTATTTGGCTCTAGAATTTTCTATATCCGTTACTTCTATTTATCTAAATAATGTTTCAAATTCTAATCTGCATCCCCTTTGACTCCTTATTCTTCGTAAATATTTATTTAAATATCAAGTAAAAGTCATTTCCGGTTTCTATCTTCACTGCTATGTTTATACATTTATTTGTTCTATATGACTGTTTAAAGAATTTCCTAACTGGCCTCATCTCCAGTATCTTCTTTCTTCTATCCCTCCCAGTCCATATCCCATTATCACTGGTATTGCTAAATTATATCCTGTTTCTATTGTTCATTTATTCTAAAACTATCAACTGTTTCACATTACCTATTCAATAAATCAAAATAACTTATACTGAGTACATAAGCCTTCTGTAACAATACACCAAAGCATACTAAAGAATAAAGCCATACCTATGTAGCCTTCAGCTACAGTGCAGTTCTCATACTAGGATCCAAAGTTAACCTAAATTTCAAAACTGAAGGACACAGTTCTTCACAAAACCACCTTCGCTTAAGAAACCTATTTCAAATGTGGTTGTTCCTAGGCTACCTGCACAGCTGACCTATTAACTCCCAGTTTGGAGGTTCCTACTTTCATCTTTGGTTTGATAATTTACTAGAGTGACTCATAGAATTTACAAAAGTAATAGGATTAGAGTTGTACAGCAGAAAGTTTAAAAATCAGGATCATCAAAAGACAAGATACATGAGGCAAGGTTTGAGAAGTTCACAAAGGAAAAGCGTCCATGTCATCTCTCTATGCTATCTGGACCCATCACCCACAAAGCACATTAACTAGCTACAATACTCAGAGTATTGTTAACAAGGAAAGCTCAACTGACCTTTCCATCTATGGTGTTTTATTGAGATTTCATCACATAGGCATGATTGATTAAATCATCACTCATGGAGTCCAATCTCTGATCCTTCTCCCCTTCCAGATGTTGGACTGATCATGTGACCTCAGCTCCAAAGTTCTGATCATCTGGTTGGTTTTTCTGCATGATCCTGGGCAATCTTTCAGCACAAAGTTGTTGTAGTCTTTGAATAGCAAAGGCAATCTAATTACTTGGTAATTTTTAAGTACAAGTACTCCTCACTTAACAATCATGTTCCATTTCTACAACTAGGTTGTAAAGTTACTTGGTTGATTAGCCGGAAGCTTAAAAGGCAGCTGTCCTGTGGTATGTTACACTATAAAGGAAGTATTTTTCAATAAATATAGTGTGATAATACACTGTTATAATTCTTTTTATGTTTTTGAGTGAGATTTTTGCTATGGGGCACATGTGCTTGCCAGAGAGACAGAAAAACAGAAAGCGAGAAATAATCCCCAGGGGGATGACCACACCACAGTCCTTTCTCCTCCATTCTCCTCTTGGAATTTTGGGCACACATGGACATGTTCCTGGCATGTTTTAAGCTGCTGGGTCTGGGATTCAAACAGCAGTTGACTATGTGGGAGTTCAGAGACGTAACCATTACACCATTTGCTGGTCCCATTTATATATAATTCTGTCTTTATAAGAAGCATGCATTAGACAAGTACCAGAAAGAAACTAGACACACCACAACATAATAATGCAAATCCAGCATGATCATTTTGTATTTATTCCAAACCCTACTATGAATGCACAATAAGCAAATTTATAAACAAAATATAGTGTTGCCTGATCATAAACACTTCATATGGTGAATACTCACTAACTACAAGAATGAGACAGAATACTAAGAAAAAGGATTTCTGAGACTTAAGCAGATTGAGAAAGGGGATTCCCTGGAACAGCCTAACATTCCTTAAACAGGTAGGTTGTTACATGAGGAATGGCAAAAGCCAGCCAAATTTCATGAGTCAAACTAGGCAATTTTCTCAGTATTTTTTCTTATTCACTTTTACCCCAGTAATCTGTTTCCTTGTCTCCACATGGGAAATGCTACCTTTTCTTCAAGATCATCAGAAATATCACTCCTTTAGCAGCAAATTTCTTGATTACTCAAGGGCATGTAGTTTTAACACTACCAGCTTTGTCTTGTGACTCTTATTAATCTTGTTGCAAATAATATATTAAAATTATTTAAAAGGCAGAGAGCTTTATAAAATATGCCACTTATTTCCATATTTCAAAAATATTTTGCAAAGTATTCATATAATACCTGCTCACATGTTTAGTAAATTATTCATATGGAATAAATCAGTATTTTGTGTCAAGTATTAGGTAAGTAAATTAAAAAAAAATAGCAATACTTATTTCTTACTCCATAATGCTTTCACTCCTGAAGGGAAGGGAATCTTGTTGACAAAGTACAAGTGGGTCATTGATTTAGAAAGAAATAATGTGTGTATGTATAGAGAGAGACAGAGAGAAAGGGAGATGAAAAGAGCTTAAAGATTACTTGTAGGAGATAAGATTTTTTTGATATTAAATGTTTGTGGATATATCTCAAGTGAAACTCAAGTCACTTACTTGGCTTTTGTGGTAAATTGGGAAGGAAGCATTACCCCTTCTCTTTTTGAAGGCAAAGATCTAACCTATTTGGAGACCTGATCACAGGTTACAAAAAATAGGCTAGTGTGATCTGCTTCAAGTGTAAACTAATTAAATTCTGGCTGGTTATAAAACCCAACTTGGAGAACCTATAGCTATTCCATTGTCAGGAAAGTCACATTGCATTTTTGCATAGAAAAACATAATATGTCATGACTTTCCCAATGATCTAATATATAAAATATATATGGAAAGTAATTGATTCTTTTTGCCATAAATATATCTTTTTAGGTGACAAAGTAATAGCATTTTACTCACTCTGAAGGACCTGATATTAAGGTGAAGTTAGCTGACTCTTTGGCATAGCTAATACCAGGCACGTTAGGAGAATCATGGGGGTCTAAACGTAGTTATCATTCTGTAATCATCCACTTGTTCATTTTATTAGGTTATATGGGAAACACGCCTAATTAAACACTTTACATTTGTTCTATTTTTTGAAGAGAGATTATTTTTGCTATAGGGCATAATTACAAACCAGAAAGACAGAGAGACAGAAAGCAAGAAATCACCCCCCCCGGGGGGTGGGGGTGTCTGCACCGCAGTCCTGTCTCTATTCTCATCTCAGGATTTGGAAAACTCACACATGTCTGGCATGAGTTTTAAGCCACTGGGTCTGAGACTTGAACTGCAATGGACTATGTGGGAGTCCAGCAATGTAAGCATTATGCCATCTGCAGTCCGTGCGTTTGTTCTTGTGATGAATTAAAGCTTATGTGGAGTATGCTTTCTCTTAATTAGTGAAACTACCTAAAATACTTTGTATATTCTCTAATTTTTGTCCTTTGTAAAACTAACGTTTTCAATCTAGAAAATACTAACAGGAAAATGGACTTTCTTATGGCTTTTATATTCTATGCAAAAATTGGTATCAGTAGGATCATGAATAAATTTCCCAAACTTTCTGAGCCAATTTTCTAATCTATAAGCTTAAAATGATAAATCCTTCTACAAAGTTTTATTGTGAGCATAAAATATGTTCCTGTATCTAACAGACACCTGGTGAGTTGCTAATATACAGCATGTAATCAAAACATCTTTGCTCTCCTTATCACAATGTCTTGAACAAGACAGTTATTGAATTCAGGTTTTTTAAACATTCCCACAGATCACTGTCATGTCGACACAGATCTTAAGAAAGTGTAAACTTGAACATACATAGATAATCAATTTAATTATTATCTTGTTATCTTTCCTAAGAAGAATGTACTCTAATTATTCACAGGACTAAGTACCATTCACACATCAAAAAGACCTGACTTGCACGGATCATTACCTTAGGACTGAAAATAAAGTATCTTTTTGCAGAAGAAAATGTTTGCAATTGGGCAAACTGTGCACAGCAGCTCATGAGGGTGGAATTCGGAGGAAAAGATGTAGGTTTAAAAATATCTTTCTACAAAAAAAAAAAAAAAAAAGGAAGGAGAGAAAGAATAGAAAAATCCCTAAGGATGCAGCATGCAGTGAAATTTGAGCCTGATAATGAGAAAGGATATGGAAATCAGTGACTAAGAAAAGGTCCCTGATTAATGGTGTCCATATGGTTTTTATAGACCCATTGACACTTCCTATGTAGAGCATCCAACTTGAAATCACGTTAGAAGCAGAATCTATACAGTTAGGTGGTTCCTTTCCTTTTTCATTTTCATCCAATGGCATAGAGGAATTTTGAAAAGCCTGAACAAAATAGAGAAAAGACACTAAGTAAAAACTGTAAGTCATTTTCCATGGTAGTGTCAAAAGCTTAGTTGCAGGAAAAAAAAATACACATTTAGGATTTTATTTTTAAGCGCTGCATTTTCTCTATGAACATTTATTTTGACACAACATTATTTCAAGAATTTGCCTAAAGAAAATGAAGGAAACAGTATTATTTGTTCTGCCATTTCAATCACAATAAAACAGTTCTCATACTTATAATTTTACCAAGAAAAACACTTGGAAATGCTTGAAAGTACAAGGGAAAACACTCCAGCTTTCAAGGGCATGTGATAGCAAAAACTAGTAGTTTGTAGCTGGTCTCACTGGTATTTACAATTAAAAGCCTTAATAATATTCAAGACTTAATCACATCTAAAATTTTCAGAAAGTCCAATGTAAAAATGTCATACTGAGTCAATCCAAAGCATTGTTCCTGCTAGCATTTATAGGGAGTTTGAAGTCTTTATTCTAGATTCAGCAGGTAGATGTTTTTACATTTTAGTATTAGAAGTATTTTGTGCCTTTCCAATAATCTAATAATCTCTGTAGAGGGAACCAGCAGTTAGCGTAATGGCTATGTCGCTGGGCTCCCACGTAGCCGACTGCGGTTCACGTCCCGAACCCGGTGGCTTAAAACTCATGCTGGGCACATGTGCGTGCGTGTCCAAAATCCCAAGAGGAAAATGGAGGAGAAGGGATTGCGGTGTGGCCATCCCCCCTGGGGGGGTGATTTCTCGCTTTCTGTCTCTATGTCTCTCTCTGTCTGTCTGGCGAGCGCACGCGCCCTATAGCAAAAATCTCTCCCCCCCCCAAAAAAAAGAGAATTAAAATTAGAAACAATACAGAAACTGATGTATGTGTTTTACCATAGTAAAACTGTGCCTGTAAGAATGATTTACAATATAGATCTTAGGTGTTAATCAATGTCAATTTAATTAGTTCAATGATACATAAAGATATTTCTTAGTAAAAAAAAAAAATCATAGACCCAGCTCATGGTCTGATGGTTAGAGCAGCTGGATCCCACATGGGTGACTGTGCAGTTTGAGTCTTGGACCTGGTGGATGGAAAAACACACCAGGTTGTGTGTGCCTGTGTACACAAAACCCCAAAAGGAGGAAGAAATGGAGGAGAAGAGATCAAGGTGTGATCATACCCTGTTGGGCA
>NW_006159759.1:4852891-4891757 GCF_000334495.1 Tupaia belangeri chinensis
TTTCCCTCTTGCTCTTTTACTCTCTCACTCTCTGTCTCTCTCTGGTGAGTGAACATGACCTCTGGCAAAAGTTAATAAAAAAGATGCTGTACCTTCTTTCACAAATATACACTTAAGATGTACTCATTTTAAATATTAAGAAATTGGGGGTTCAGACAGCAGCACAGTGGTTAAATACAACCTCTGTGAGGCTATCCCACATGGGAAGGTTCTGGGTTTGCTTCCAGAAACCTAAGTACCTTGGACAAGGTGACACATGATACAGTCCTGGGTGTGGATTGCAACATAAAGTTGCTTTTGGAGATGCTGTCTCTCTCCCTCTGCTTTGCCCACTCATGGAAGAAAGAAAGAAATTAGTAGATGGACCAGCAGGAGGCTTAGTAGGTAAGGCACTGTACTTCCATGTGGGTGACCACTGTTTGAGTCCTGGACCCAGTGACTTGAAACTTATCCTGGGCACATGTATGTGCATTCCCCAAATCCCAAGAGGAGAGTGGAAGAGAAGGGATTGCAGCATGGCCATTCCATGATTTCTTACTTTCTGTCTCTCTGGCAAGCACACACACCTTAAAGCAAAAATCTCTCCAAAAAAATAAAAAGATATTAGAACATTATAAAAGTAGACAGAAATTTAATCATCTAGGGACCAGCGGATAGTGTAATGGTTATGTTGCTGGATTCCCAGACCTGAAGACTTGAGACTCACACCAGGCATGTGTGTGTGCATGCCTAAAATCGCAAAAGGAGAGTGGAAGAGAATGAATTGAATCATGACCATCCCTCTTGGGGGGTGATTTCTTACTTTCTATCTCTCTGCCTCTAGAGAGATCACATGTGACCTATAGCAAAAATCTCTCTCTCTCTCTCAAAAAAAAAAAAGAAATTTAATTATCTAAGAAAAATTGGTACTTGCAAATAAATATGTGTAGCATTTTAACAAAATGAGTCATATATTTAAAAAGGTTATGTTTTAATTTGAATAATATTTATGTATCTAAAACATTAATATTTTAGAGAACTTGCATATCATTTCAGTTTGCCTGTTTTATAAATCTTTCTCCATACTCTGAAATACTATATTTGTTGTATTTTCCATAAATGTCAATTTATTCAAAATCAATTTAAGAAAATATGTAAATGTATATTATTTTGTGAACAAACTAAGAGAATTTCTCTTTCATCTTGACTGTTTCAAGAAGTAATGCGGTATTCTTGAGTAATTAGGTTTACATTTTGTCAAATTTATCGCAAGTAAAATAGGCAGATGTTCCTAGCAGTAACAATAAAATGTTACAGCCATGATTTTGTGTATTAGATTTGTAGTGTATATATGTGTTGAAGGGAGAGAATTGCCTGGGAGGGGTAAAAGCCTTAGCCAATTATGTACAGTTTGGAAAAGGTTGAAGGGATTTTTTTTCCTAGTGTTAGTCTACAAACAGGATTGAGAAACACATATAACACATTTTTCAGTGGCCTTTTTATTTTAAAAGGGAGAATATCAGTTTGCTTTGTTTTACTTTTTAAAATTTTTTAAGAGAAATAATAGCATATTGGTCATATAGTCAACCTTGGAACTATAGACATGGGCTTGGAATAGGAAATGTTGGGAGCTTGTCATTCTGGTGACTTTTGTGATTTGCCTTGTATAGATACAACTCTAGCAAGGAGTTAGGTAGCTTCCTCTCTCTTACTTTAACTATGGCTCAGGGGCTTAGACATGGCTAGAAGTAATAGTGAACAGAGGTGGAACTTGATAGTTCTGAAGCTGTACATGAATGCGTTTTGCTAGAAGAATGATAAAGCAAACTAAATTAACAGTATTCCATTTTTCTCATGTAAAAATTATAGCAGTGGTGATTCTAGTAGGTGGTGTGGAGGTCAAGATGCTGGATCCAACATGGCCAACTTATAGTTTGAGTCCTAGATCTGGTGGCTTAAAAATCATGCTGAGCATATGTGAGCATGTGCCCAAAATCCTAAAAGGAGAAGGCAGGAGAAGGGATCATGGCATGGCCATCTGCCCTAGGGGTCACTTTTCACTTTCCCACTCTCTCTCCGTCTCTCTCACTTTGGTACTCTGGTGAGCACATGCACCCTATAACAAAAGATAAACAAAGCTAAACAAATCAGCTATGACTGAGAAAAGGTGGGAAATGGGTCTCTAAAAAGTGATTTGGGAGCCCATGAGCAAATTCCTACAAAGATAAAAGTTTTAAACTTTCATTTTTTTCAGAAATTCTTTGCCAGGAGAAACAATCCCCATTCCCTGTGTGAGTAGGTAAATTTTTGCTTGCCTCCAGAAATGATAATGACCAACCGTGAGGCAGTTGCTCTACAGGGACTGCTGGTTCTCCCTAAACTCACCCTCACTATCTCAGTTTCACTCACTGCTCTATTCCTGTGACTACATTCTTATTTCTGGCAGGCCCAAAGGATGGTGAAATGTCAGAGAGAAAGATAGAGATATAAGCGAGCTTCAAAAAGTTTGCAAAGAAATGGAATTAAAATCCAAGTTTATTTTGGTGCAAAAATGTGGAGATCTATGAATAGTTATTTTTTTCATAAACTTACATACATTTTTCATAAACTTATTGAAGGTCTGTCATGTGCGTGTGTGGGTGTATGTGTGTAGAAATATACATATATATGTATATGTGTGTGTGTGTGTATATATATATATATATGTATGTATATATATATATATTCACGCTTTTGGATCTTTCTAAGACTGGTATTTACAAATGACTTTCGAAGAACTACTGGGCACCAGTTTCCAGCTGTGTTTTTCCCAATTCCCTGCCTATGTGCACTGCTTTAAATTCTGTCTGCTGGCATAATTTCTTTTCAGCCCTATCAGTACTGCATACCCTGTGCAGTAGGTTGTAGTGCTATTGCTATCCTCTCTCAGATAATGCCAACATATTGTATAGAACCTTCTGTCAAGAAGACTTATTTTTTTTCCTCAGTCAACTGTTCACAGGGAACACTTCAGGAGGTCGTACATGTGAAATGAGAAAGAGACATTAATATTGCAAGAGATGTAGACCTGCGAATTGGAGTCCCTTTCTAAGGCAACTTTTGTGTGCCTTGAAGAACCGCTCAGGCCAAAGCTCATATATCTGACTTCTCCTGAGTGACTGAGTAATGCTTTGTGTACCAAACTTTATGGACTAGTGGACCAGACTACACCATTTCATGATGAGCAGCTCAGATTACATGAACACTTGGTGGCCCACAGCCAAGCACTCAGTCTTACAGGGACCTAATGGCAAATAAAAATCTATTCATAGAAAGAATAAGTATAGGGGACCAACAGGTGGGATAGTGGTTAGGTTGCAGGACTCCCACATGGCTCATGGCAATTTGAATCCCAGCCCGTGTGGCTTGAGAATCATGCTGGGCATGTGTGCATATGTGATCAAGATCCTGAGAGGAGAATGGAGGAGAAGGAACTGTAACATGGTCATCCCTCCTGGGGGTGATTTCTCACTTTCCTTCTCACTATCTCTGTCTCTCTATGGTGAGAGCACATTCCCTAAGGAAAAAAACCTCTTAAAGAAACAGAAAAAATAATAATAGTTATATGCAATGGGTGGAATCCCTTTGTTCCAAAATTCCAAGTCTATATTGTTACGCATTTACAGGTCCTGCCAAATCTTCTGCACAGCGTTGCTGTATGTGACGTTATTAGACCTGCAGAGTCATGTGGCTCAAGTATTGTAGCTGAGCAGCTTGCATGGCAACCATGTGCAATCACAGAATCTTCTATTACCTTTGTTTAAAAATAAATACAAAAAATAATTATTTTAGACCACTAAGCTCAGAAAAGAACTGCTTTACTTCCTGGAGTGATCATTCATTTTTTAATTATTATTTCTGATTGCATATAATCATTTTACATCTTTGTGGAGTATAATATAGATTTTTAAAAGCATATATGCAGTGTACAATAACCAAAGCAAGGATGTAAGTTTACTCACCACCCTTAATATCCAATGCTGGGTTATGGATATCCCAAAATCTCTCTACTCTATTCTTGGTGGTCTATATTATGTTGTCACTGACGTTATTACTTTACACTGGTATACAATTCCAAAGCCTGTACCATTTGTTTACATGCTTTTGTTATCTTTTAACCTGTTTTTCCCCATTCCTCCTACCCTACCTGCCCCCCACCAACCCAGTCTATAAAATCTATCATTGCACTCTCTGTCTTTATGCTTGCGAGCACTTGCGCTTTAGTTCAAAAAAGCATGAAAACACTAGATATTTATCAAGGAGGGACAAACAGTAATTGTTTCTCATAGACTGACTTATTTTTACTTTGCATTATATCTTGAGTTTACTCATCATTTTGTCTCATGAGCCAGGAATTAATTGTTCTTTATGGCTGAGTGGTAGTCTGTATATAAAAACCACATTTTCTTCATTCATTCACTGGCAGTTGAGCATTTAGGTTGATTCCATGTCCTAGTTATTGTGAATAATGCTGCAACAATAAATATGGATGTACAAACCTTAAAAATCAAAATTACTGTATGATGGAAACAGAGATATGTGTTTAGATACCAAGAATTCCTTTGCAGTTCCTCTTAGCACTTTCATGTCCTGGGGGAAGACTAAATGGAAACTACAATTACCCAATAAAGGAAAAAAAAAATGTAGGGACCAGCAGGTGTTATAGTGGTTAAGATGTAGGACTCCCATGTGACTGATAATGGATCCAGTCCTGGACCTGGTGGCTTGAAAATCATGCCAGGTGTATGTGTGTGCATGCCTATAACCCTAAGAGGAGAATGGAGAAGAGATTGTATAATGGCCATCTTCTCTGGGGGGTGATTTCTCACTTTCCCTTTCTTTCTCCCTCTCTGTCTCTCTTCAGTGAGCACATGAGTCCTATGGCAAAAAAATTGATAGATAGATAGATAGATAGATAGATAGATAGATAGATAGATAGATATAGATAGATAGATAAAAAGATAAATAGATAGATAATGAACTGGGCCTTTCAGTAAGGAAGGTTTGGATCACCCCAGCAGAGGCCTTTTTTTTTTTTTTGAGAGGTCTTTGCGATGGGGTATGTACATTTACCAGAAAGAAAGAGAGAGACAGAAAGACAGAAAGTGACAAATCACCCCCCAGGGGGGATGTCCATGCCACAATCCCTTCTCCTCCATTCTCCTCTCCAGATCTTGGGCACGTATGCACATATGCCTGGTGTGAGTTTACGTTAAGCCACCGGGTCCAGGACTCAAACCGTGGTCGACTACATGGGAGTCCTGCGATATAGCCATTACACCAATTGCTGGTCCCAGAGAGATTTTTGCTATAGGGTGCATGCACTTGCCAGAGAGACAGAGAGACAGAAAGTGAGAAGTTACCCCCCACCACCACACACACACACACCCAGGAGGGATGGCTACATCACAACCCCTTCTCCTTCACTCTGCTCTCAGGATCTCGGGCATGCATTCACAGGCACCCAGCTTGAGTTTTAAGCAGCAGAGTCTGGGACTCAAACGGCAGTCAACTACATGAGAGTCCAGTGACATAACCATTATGTCATCTGTTTGTGCCCCCAGCAGAGGTAATTGCTGAGGGCTAAGGGGATAAACAAAAGTCATAAATTCAAACTATGACTGTACTTTACAAGAAAGTAATGTCAGTCACAAGGCCCAACTCCAGGTGTCATCTCTGAATATGGAATAGACTGTGTATGATAGCTTTCAGTCTCATGGTTAGATTACATTACATGACAATGGCAAAAAGAGTTTTCAGATAGAATTGAAGTTCTATTTCGTTGTGTTTGAGTTTATCTCAAGGAGATTATCCTGAAGGTTTTGACAAGATGAGAAAGCACTGAAAAAGAGGAACGGGCTTTGAAGAATAAAGCTGCTGTGTTTTAAAGAGCTTGAGTAGTAAGACCTGTGAGTGACCTATAAGAACTGAGAGTGATCCTGAACATAGAAATAGAGACTTCAGATGCACAATCGTGTGGTATTGAATGTTTCCAACAGCCATGTGAGCTTGAAACAGGACATTAGACTCACACTAGGAATGAATTCAGGCTGGATTATTGATTTCAGCCTTGTGAGACCTTGAGCAGAGAGAACAAAATTATACTATGTCCAATATCTGAACAACATGACTGTGAGGTAATAGTTGTTGTTTTAAGTCATTCAACTTATGGTAATTTGCTATACAAATTTATATAGAAAATTATGAAAGTAACATTTGTAGTCCTCCCTGGTATTCTCTTTTCATTTCCGTTATAACATATGTTCATATTCTGTTTTCATTTACCTGATATCAAAGGCAGAGTGAGTCTACTTGAAAAGGAACAGACAGTACCCAACTGTGTTTAACATAACATATGGGTCATCATATATTCTCTTTGGGGAGAGGATTAATATGTGTTTATTTATTGAAGGTATAGTAGAATCCAGTTAGGTAGAGATGTGATTTTAATATTCCTTTATTTGAAAGTCAAACATGACTACCAAATTAGGCACCTTTGTGTGTCAGTTGAAAAAGAGTGGAGTATAGTGGATATTGTTAGTCAACATACTTAAAGCTGGAAACCCTGTCTTCTACAATTTCCTTCCCTTTAAGACTCAGAGACAGTAATATACTTGAATGATACATGAAATTGAGTGATACATGAGGAACTTGAGTAATACATGACAAGTATGTAAAAAGCAGCCACTCTGCAATCCCTTCTCCTCCATTCTCCTCTTGGGATCTTGGGCACGCACACAAAATGTGCCTGGCGTGAGTTTTAAGCCATCAGGTCCGGGACTCAAACCGCATCATCTACATGGAAGCCAAGCTACATAGCCATTACGCTAACTGTAAACTATACATCAGATAAGGGACTGATAACCAGAATTCACAAGGAACTCAAGCAGCTGTTCTGAAAAAAGACAATCGATCCTATTAAAAGATGGGAGAATGAGTTGAAAAAAACACTCTCTGAAGATGACATATGAATAGCTAAAAGATATATGAAAATATGCTCAACATTCCTCATTGTAAGGGAAATGCAGATCAAAACAACGAGATATCACCTAACCCCAGTCAGAATGACTAAGATTAAAAAAAATTTTAAAAAAAAGGTAGGTGCTGGTGGGGGTGTGGTGAAAGGGGAACTCTCTTAAACTGCTGGTGGGAATATAAATTGGTCCAGCCTTTGTGGAGAAAAATTTGGAGATTCTTTAAAAATCTGCAAATAGAACTACCATATGATCAAGCAATCCCACTGTTTGGTATCTACCCAAAGGACAGGAGAATACTTAATCAGAAAAGTGCTTGCACATCGATGTTTACTGTGGCACTGTTCGCAATTGCTAAGTCATGGAAGCAACCCAAATGCCCACAAACATAGGCATGGATAGAAAAACTGTGGTACATATACTCAATGGAATACTATTCAGCCATAAAAGACAACAAAACCCTGGCTTTTGACAGGAAGTGGATGAACATAGAAGGCTTACTGCGGAATGAAGCAAGACAGGCTATGAAAGAGAGGCATTGTACATTCCCACTTAATGTATACCGAGTGTCCACACTCTATGACTGAAACTAATTGACTAAAGCATATAGAAACACAGTACATAGATGTAAATACCATATATAGTGTGTGTGAAAGAGGAGGGTCTGAGGAAGGACATTTAGAAGAAAAATAGGGAGGCAAAGCATTAATGGCGCAAAGAAATGCGGTATTATTTGTTGAAGATATTTGGTAGTTTTATCAACTGTACTAGGGAGAAATGTTCACCTGTTGAAATATCCATTTTGTAAGACAAATAATAATGTGATTGAATGTATAAAAGAAAATTAAATAAAAAATAATTAATTAAAAAAAGGAGCAGCCACTATTGTTAAGACTTAGTTCAGTAATGCAATAAAATCTGTTGCATTGCATCAGAAATTGAATTCTTCTGGGGCTTTGTGCAAATGACAGACCAAACTGAGACTAAACTTTTTTCTTTTCAAAAAAGTTAGTTTATGCCTCTCTTTAGCAAAAGGAGGAATGGAGAGAGAGAGAACAGAATGTTGTAAAAGAAAATTACAGTGCACCTGTTATTAGATTTTAGCTTTGTCTATGTATTTAGTTTAAATAATACCTTTTGTGAATTAAAAATGTGAAAAAAAATTTAGTACAGGAGAAAAGGAGGGGAAAGAGAAGGAAAAAATTCAAAATACCTTTAATTGACAAAAAAAATGAGAAACTATTTGCTGATGTTAATGTATTTAGTAACATCTTTGTCTTGACTGATATGCATGGTATTTGTGCTATAAAAAAGAAATGTTGTGCACTGTATAATATGTGTGATTAAATGTAAATTAAAAATATTTTTTAAAAAAGGATATCACCATAAGGGTCTAATGGTGGCACAGCCATAACACAGCTGTACCCACAAAGGACAGGTCCTGTATTTTCATCTGGTATCTCACTGAGCACACCAGGCACATGAATCTGCCAGCACTTAGAATTGTCTGAGACTGGGGATGAGTTGCAGCATAAAGATCTCACTGGGGTGCCTGTTTTTCTCTCTCACACTTCCATGGTATGTGTCTCAGAGAGAAAGAAATAGCCTTTATAAAAGGTTAAAATGGAGATAGAAAGCAGTGAGGTGAATAAGGTGCTGGGCTCCCACAGGGCCAACTACAGTCTGAGTCCTGGAAATGGGGACTGGATATCATGCCACTGGTGTGTGCAGGTGTGTCCAAACTCCTGAGAGGAAACTGGAGGAGAGGGGATTTTTGATGTGGCCATATTCGCAGGGAGTGATCTCTCACAGTCTTGCCCTTTCTCTACTGAACATATGTACTCTATGGCAAAAACCTAAAATAATAAGAAGAAGAAGAATAAAGGCTGTCGGGAACCAGCAGTTAGCGTAATGGCTATGTCACTGGACTCCCATGTAGTCGAGCGCGGTACATGTCCTGGACCCAGTGGCTTAAAACTCACACCGGGCGCATGTGCGTGCGTGCCCAGGATCCCGGGAGGAGAATGGAGGAGAAGGGATTGTGGTGTGAACATCCCCCCTGGGGGGTGATTTCTAGCTTTCTATCTCTATGTCTCTCTCTGTCTGGCGAGCGCACACATCCTATAGTGAAAAAAACCTCTCCAAAAAAAGAAAAAAGAATAAAGGCTGTCATGACAATGTATGTAATTGGATATACACAGATTTACCCATCTTGTATCAGTTCACCCTTTCTGCTCATCATCTGGCTTATTTTCTCCATTGATGTCTGAGCTGATAAACCACATCTTCAGGACCGTTGTAGATACTTGGGGGTATAGAGCACAGGTGTGTTTAATTTTGTAGAGGAAACAATTTTCCATAGACCTCTCTTTGAGCTTCTGCTTCACAGTCTCACTTCAGTTGGCTGACATGTTTCCTTGTCAGGTTTTCTTTGCAAGCTCTCGGTTGATTTCCTGTGAGCTAATAAGTCACCCTTTTTCTAATGTTACAACATTCCTTCTATACTTCACTTCTCCAGATGCGTCCATGTTTGTGTAAGGTCTAATTACCATAAGAAATACCTTATTACAGTCATAGAAATTCTGTTCCTCTGACCAAGCCATGATTGAAACATATGAAAATTAAAAGGAGGCTTCCTTAACTATTTTTACTACTTCATAATAGAGGAAATAATGGAATTTCAAAGTAAAGAATGACAGGATCTAGTGAAAGAATTTTAAAGAGACAACATTATATTTTAAATCTACAAAGTTCTGAACTATGCTATAAATATCAGAGCCATTGCTCTAATCCTGCAGGAAAATGTTTCCTCCATTATGTTGGTGGCTATTCAAGAGAATAAAAGAACTGCAGTGCTAGCTAGCAGTGAAATATGCACAAAAGGAAATAAAATATACAAGGTAGGAAATAAAGAAATGCTGCAGAAATAGCCTTGAGCCAGAAGGAACCAGTAAAAACATTAGCAACCCACACCTCTTCAAAGGTCAGCCATGATAGCTTTGATGTATTTTACTTTATATTACAGTTATTTGTGAATATCCCATATCTCCCTAACTAAATTATCAGCTTTTATATGCCTCAAAGAATGAATGTGTCATACAATCTTTCTAGTGGCTAAGCAGCCCTCTTACTTCTCTATCTCGCCCCATGTATGTGAGGCAGTACTTTGCACAGAGTTATTCTAATAAACACATTGCTTTTGCGGGGGGAGGGAGGGCTAGTACTTCTGTGGCTATTTACTCCTCTCCTAACTCATGTGATCTTTCAAGAACTGTCAATCACTTGATTCTTCCTTGCTTGTTATACAGTGTGTGTGTGTGTGTGTGTGTGTGTGTGTGTGTGTGTGTGTGTGTGTACACCTTAGAGGTAGAAAAGGAGAGAGAGAGACCAACCTAAACAAACTCACTCATAAAAAAGCTTCCTTTTGAGCTTTACAGATTCATTTAAGAAGGTGTATACATGTCTCAAGAACGGCTATTTAGAATCCTTTAGAATTGATATGGATTATTTAGTACTGATAAGAAATTTTCCTGCTAGAAGATTGAAATTTGGAGCAATTGAATCTGCTATGTGAAAAGGCCTAACTAAAGAAAATCAACACACACACACACACACACACACACACACACACATACACACATACACTCATGATGCAACATGATAGCATAATTTGGAACACTTCCTTGAAGGTGTTCAAGGAAGTTCATCAGGTGACATAGTGGTCAAAGAATTAGACTCTCACATGGCTAAACAGGGTTCAAGTCCTAGGCCTGGCAGCTTGAAAATTGCACCAGGCACTTGAATATCTCCCAGGTGGAGAATAGAGGAGAAGAGATTGTGGCATGGCCATCTTCCCAAGATAAGGGGTGCTTTCATACCTTCCCTCTCACTGTCTCTCTTTCTCTCTGGTGAGTGCACATACCCTATAGCAAAAACCTTAAAAAATAAAAATTAAATTAAACTGTACCCTCAGTTTTCTCATTTATGTGAGTCAATAAATTGCCTTTTGTTAGTTTGATTTGTATATTTTAACTTGTATTCAATTTTTGTCCAACATAAACAATGTTACTTACATGTGGAGAGTTACAAATGATGGATTCTAAAGTATAACACTACAGAATAACTAATGTTTGACAGGTTGGAGTTTCAATTTGTGAAATTTCATATCAGGATTCAGACTATGCATCTTCATTATATAAAGATTTAGACAGCTTGCTAATGAATTTGTCTTAAACTCCTACCTTTTTTTCTCCTTCAATTAGATACTCAAAGAAATTTCAAGCTTCATTTATACTAGTCTATTCTAAAGGAGAAAAGGAAACAATGTACTGTTGCTTTTGAAAAATGGATCATAATATGCCTACAATTGAAGAGCTGAAACTATCAAAGTATATTTAAAAAAAATAATCATCCTCAGGACCTAACAGATCAAGTAATGGTTACAGTGATGGACATGGCAGCTTGAAACTCACTCTAGGCATGTGTACATGCATGACCAAAATCTTGAGAGAATAGAAAAGAAGGGATTCTGGATGGCCATCCCCCTCCTCTCCCCGGGGTGTGTGTGTGTGTGTGTGATTTCTTGCTTTCTGTCTCTCTGTCTCTCCAGTGAGTGCACACACCCTAAAGCAAAACTTCTCTCTCTCAGAAAAATAATCTTCCTCATAATCTTGCAAATGTTAATTAAACAGAATTTAGCATGGTAGTGAAAAGAAGATGTGTACAAGACTGAGGCATGAGATGAAAAAATTTGCTGTAAGTTTAGTCCCCAAACTGGATTACTTTACTGAGGTTGGGGAAACAGTAGGCCTGTCTTACTGTTTTTGCCTACAGTCAGGTAGAATCTGTTAGGCTGAGAGCTTTGAACATCTACACACATGGAGTTGCTACTAAGGAACAGACATCTTACCATCAGTGTTCAAATTCAGGACTGATTTTACTGAGTCTGTGACTTTGGTCACAACCTCTGGTACAGGTAAAAGCAAAGCTCACCACAGGTGTTCTGTGGAAGGAGATATGTTACCAGAGGAAGCATTGTTAATGGGCGATTGTCAATGTTGAATGCTCCCAACCCCAATAATAATAGAACATTTGGACTCTAGACAAAACTTTGAATAGCTCCTGAAGAGAAGACTGTCTTATTTCAGATCACTTCATAGGATACCTCAGCTGAGGAAACAGGACTTCTTCTCTAATGAGAAATCTAATAGTAGCTTCTGCACTCTCTTGGAAGAAAATTCCTATGGACCCTGGCCCACACAATATGATTTATGATAAGTATAGTAAATGCCTCATGTTATTCCTTTTTCCTCCTAAATATTGATCTTCTACCATTGTGTATTGAATGTAGATATTAGTTAAATTGTTCATTTAATCAATAGCTTGTAGAATATTGAAAAGAAATCACAGAATTAAACATGCATCTTGTGGGGCCAGCAGGTGGCATGGTAGTTAATGTGCTGAACTCCCACATGACTCACTGTGGTTCTAGTCCCCAACCTTGTGGCTTGCTTTATCTCTTTCCTTTTGTCTCTTACTCTCACTGTGTCTCTCTCTGGTGAGTGCACATGCCCTATAGCAAATTGAAAATAAATAAAATTATAAATAAAATTAAATAAGTCTTTCTAAAAAAGCATCTTGAACTCACTTTATTATCACCGTCACTTCAGAATAAGTTATCTGAGGAGTTATTTTGTCCTGTGTAGAGGTGACAGGTCTTTTTCTGTTCTACATAGGTTAGTTATGTTGCAGGAAGTGCCATATATTTAACATTGCCATATGGGTATAAAGGCATATATGCATGAAAACAACAACTGATGATATTCTGTACTTGTTTATCTCTGAGCATCGGATCTGTTTTACTTATCCTATGGAAAGATAATACTTGAAGGGCAAGTTGTGCAAATCATGCAGAGCTGATGTGTGGACTGAAGTGCCTCATTAAAATGATCAAATCCCAGAAAACAGCCCTACCTAAAAGCAGATCCTTCCTTGGAAAACTTAGAGGCAATCCAATTAACTTTTACTTGCTAGAAGTATTTTTCTCTCCTCATGGCTAATATATTATTGCATGAACAGTTGGCAAAACAGTCTTCTTTTAAAACAAATTTCTTTCTTTCATAAAACAATGACACAGAGGCAAGCATCCTCAGCAGATCTCACATTGTAATCATCCCCCATCCTTCTCAGTAGTCAGGATCAGGGCACACTCACATGCCTAACATTTATAGGTCAACCCAGGAAAACTGAACCCCAATCTTCATATGACTTTCAGCATTGCAGGACAGAGAGCAATCACTATATCACTGAGGCTGGGCCACATTATTCTTGATGAAAGAGAGCATATGTGGCTTTGACCAGAGATATGTCCCATAGACAGCTAGTCTGGTGAGAGTCCTCTATAATGCAGTACCTGGATATGACTTTGGGTGGCCTACTTTTATGAGGACCAAGTCCATTTTCTGCTTACAGAATTATCAGAAGTAATTGTTGAAGTAATAACTGTAGTCAGAAAGATGGATTACAGTGGTTGGGCTGGCCTCAGTGACATGTTCATCCTTAGGGCTATGGGAGCTAAAGATTGATAATAGGCATGTTTGCTTAGTGTAAGCTGAGTTTTGGACACCTGCAACTGAAAGACTCTTTTTTTTTTTTTTGGAGAGATTTTCACTGTAGGGCGTGTGCGCTCGCCAGACAGACAGAGAGAGACATAGAGACAGAAAGCGAGAAATCACCCCCCAGGGGGGATGGTCATGCCGCAATCCCTTCTCCTCCATTCTCCTCTCGGGATCTTGGGCATGCATGCACACGCGCCCGGCGTGAGTTTTAAGCCACCGGGTCCGGGACGCGAACCGCGGTCGACTACATGGGAGTCCAGCGACATAGCCATTACGCTAACTGCTGGTTCCCAAGACTCTTGATAAATATAGTACAAACATTAACAAATCAAAAAAAAAAAAAAACAAGTTTCTTACTGTGAAGTGTACACAATCTACAAGATTCCTACTCCTCCCTAGTCCCCTACATACACTCTGGTGCCATACTTTTAACAAATGAATGAATCTACTTAATTACAAATAAGAAAGTACCAAAAGAAGATTATTTCAGTAGGGATCTTAAAAATGAGAGCAATGTGATGTTGAATGACCTAGCCCTAATTGGAAAGTCTAGACCTAGGACATTGGAGGCAAACTTAACAATATACTGGAACCGTTTAAGAGAGGAATTGGGAACAAAGCCCTGGAATAAAGTCCTATGAGGACTTTAGCTGAGGCAAATCTTTATCTTTCCTCAATGATCAATCTCTTCAAAAATTGATACTTACATTTATTAATTAATAAGTGTAGCTTTAGTTGTATTTAATGAGTAAAGAGGAAATTCTTCTCTGTGGTGTTTGAGAAAATTTTACTTGTCTTCAAATTTTTTTTAAATAATTTTTTAAACAGAAATTATGTGTGTATGTATGTGTGTATGTGTGTGTGTATATATATCTGTATATATATATTTTTTTTTTCTAATTTGCTACAAGGCATTTGTGCTTGCCTGAGAGAGAGGAACTGAGAAAGCACCCCCATGGGGAGGATGGTCATGCCACCACGTTCCCTTCTCCACGATCATTCCCTCCTTTTGGAATTTTGGGCACTCACACTGATGTTTCTGACATGCTTTTCAAGATGCTAGGTCTGGATTTTAATTGCAGTCAACCATGTGGAATCCAGCTATGTTAACCACCACACCACCTTCTGGCCCAAAACAGCTTTGATTAATTATTTTAATTTCTTGCTTTTAAATAAGTTATATTTAGTTTATCAGATTTTAATTTTGCTGTAACACACACACAGACACACATACACATACAGTTAACACATATTCTGATTTATAAAATTGAATTTTATAGCTTCTCAAACCTTCCTACTACTATTAAATATTAATTGTGTTTTGTAGGTTGATAGTGTACTTCATGCAGTACAAAATTAAATTATCATTAGCATCCCAGGGATTGAATATTTTAATATTTCTACTAAATATGTGAAAGTGAGTCTTAAGAAAGAATAAACCTCATTGAGATAAAATTCTCCATAGAATTCTTGTATAGCTTGTGATCAAAAGTACTGACAGGCTATTTTTTAAAGGATGTTTGTATAGCAAATGACTTTGGAGTATAGAAATAGTTGAGGTCAGGTTTGTTAGCTGTCCAGTTAAATAAATAAAATGTCTCCCTCTGAAAAAAGTTGGGCAGGATTGATTAAAAAAGATTAGGACTTCCAGAGGTTTGTCCTTCTTGGATCAGATACAAATCCTGTGTGTGTGTGTGTGTGTGTGTGTGTGTGTGCAATGCATGTGTCCAGGTCCGCCACTGTTTGCATCAGGAGGGTGGAGAGGCATGGAAAACCAGGGCAGCTGGGAAGGCCATGCTGCTTACTGTACTCTGAAACATAAAGTCCTTTAACCCCAATCAGGGATCTTGTGTTTTCTGCCAGCAACTGTGGAACAGTGACAAGGTAACTTGTTCACTCAAAAATAGAGTAAAATCAAAGAGCCTTCATAATTCTTGTCAAACAGTGTCTGTAAAATGACCCACATAGAGTCAGAGTCCCAAGTTTTATACCTAGAAATAAGTGTCTCTGAATCATTTTTCAATTTAATATATGCATTGCACTGGTTCCTATACGAGTCAGGTAGTGCTCTTATGAAGATATATTAGTTTATTAAGGTTTAACTGTATTAATAAATAATTTTATTAGAATAATATTATTTTTATTTCTACTTATAATTCTACCACAGTACAAAAAGAAGAATATAAATCAAAACTTTCAGAAAATCCTTTCATCACCTTGAAGAGACTGTGAAACAAAGACACAGCTTTAAAAAAGCAATTTATCTCCGTAATGCCATCTCGAGAATGCATCTATCAATTTGGTGGTTAGCACTGTGAAGTTTAAAAAAGAGAGAGTCAAAGAGAGCTCTTGAGATTGAGGGTGAGTTGGCTGATTTAGTTAAATAATGAGTTTACTAAGAAAAGGAAATGGTATTCATTCTAAGTGAGAAGTCACGAATGGAGTGTTTAGGAAGATTTACCTGACTAATGCTGGCAGGAAGAGGATGAAACATACACATTTACATTCAATATGTGCTTTATTTTGACATTGGCAGATTTTTACTGCATTCTGAAAGTATGCAACTGTTTTCAACTAATAAACTATAGGTAATCAAATAGCCTAGAGTGCTACCAAATAGTTCAGATCTCAATTTGAACCATGTTTTATTTATTCAAATTTAAGCCAGCAATGTTTATTTGTCCTCTTGCTTGTTTCCATCCTTTGGGGCAGATTTTTTCCCCCCATTTAATTTGCTATGGGTACATACTCTCACTAGAGAGAGGCAGAAAGAGAGAAGGGAAGTGAGAAAGCACATCCAAGGGGAATGACTGTCCATTTTCCTCCAGCTTGGCATGTTTTTCAAGTTACTGGGTACAGGACTCAAACTACATATTCAGCTATGTGAAATTCATCTGCCTTAACCATTGTGTCACCTAGCTGACCCACAGGACAGTCTTTGGCCAGTGCAATCTCAGTGAATAATTGGATAGTCAACAATAATAGATTACTATGTAAGTAGCTGAATACAAAGAACATGTTGAATAACTTCTTCTGATAATCAAAATATCTAAATAATTATGTATGATTTAGAAAGGAAAATTGAAATCTTGAGTCTTTACTTAACTAAACCATTGGGTCATCAGAAAAGTCATGACATATTTTTCTATGTTTTTCTATGCAAAAAGGCGTCATCACTTTCCTGATGACCCAGAAACAAAAGAAAACCAACTAGTAAGTTAGTTTGGTTTGAACTTAAATCTTATTTTCTACTACTAATAAGGGACTCTGTGTTTCTACTGAAAGTATTCCCCAAAAGCATGTGACATTGAACCCCAAAAGAACTATAATTCACATGGGTAAAGTATGTGAAATCCATTCTTTGCACAGTGCTATACACAGGACTCAAAATGATACGTAGTGACTATAAAATAGCAAAGGTTAATAAGGGAACAAACAGATGAACATGGGAATATTATAATGGAGAATATAACATTGATGTGAAGAATGAGATATGTTACGTCAGGAGAGAGCTCCTTGAGATATGTGAGGAGTTGTAGGAAGGTAATGAGCCAGTTTCGTAATGAGAATTCAAGTCAGTGGAGATGCCCAAATGTCAGAGACAGGTGTGCTATGAAAGGTGTGAGGGACTGAGCAATGGTCAAGTTTGTTGGGGAACAGAGATTAAGGTAGAGAGACCACAGAATACTTTGTTTAGGAATAGAACAGTAAGGCTTTGAAGCTATTTTCAGTTCTCCTAAAATGTATTATTTATTTTATAGCAGGGATTTTTAAATAGGGAGAAAAGTAATGACATATTAATTGAAAAGCTGTGGTTGCAATATTTGTTAGGAATATAGATATAAAAATCTTCAATATTATGTTTTACAATTGAATTTAGGGGAGAGAGAGAAAGAGAAGCACCCTCAACAGAGGCTCATCACCCTATGATCAGCCTTCCAATAGCTCTATAGCTTGTCAGGATCTTAGGTAAACACGTATGCCTAGCACATTTTCAGACTGGCCTGGGGATCCAAACCCATAATCAGTCATATAGCTTCCAGCATTGCAGTTCAGTTTGCCACTGACTATGCCACCAGATTAAGCCTGGAAAACAATATTTATAGGATGCCTATTCAATCCAAATGTACATTTTTGTTGTAGATACAACAAAACTTACTACTAAGCTGTACTGAATAATCGTGTGTATAATTTTGTGAAAGGAACACACCGACCAAGTAAGACTAAGGGAACAAAAGAGCCCAGAACACAACATATGCATAAATAAGACTTGGTAGGGCAATGTGGCAATAGAAATCAGTGGAGATAAGAGGGGCTGTTTAATGTCCACTGATAGAGCAACTGATTTTCAGTAAGAAAAAATATATATATACACACACACATGTGTGTGTGTGTGTGTATACACATACCCCAGGCATAAGTACATATATAGAATTAGTTCACTTCCTTTTTTAATCACAGAATATAGTGAATATGATAAAAAAAAAAACTTTTTACAAATCTGGAGATTTAACATTAAAACGCATCACCCCAGCTTTTCTTGCAAAATCTGCAGATTTGCTAACTCAAGAGTTTTCACATTGTAACAGTTCTTTGAAGATGAATGACAGCTGTAATTTGTGACTAAGTACATCATTATACTTGTAAAAGTAAAATATTAAAGTTTTAGAAGAAAAGGTACCGACGTCTTCATCACCTTTGAAAAAGAATTTCTGAACCGTAGCAAACATCAATGATGTATTTGACCCAACAAGACACGTAGTCTCCTTTTCACTTCTGACATCACCTCCTAGCAGTCTGCCCTGTGTTCAGTCATTCCAGGTACATTGATCTCCACTGTGTTCTCAAATACGTTAAAACATTTCACACCTAAAGACCTTTGCATCTCCTATTCCTTCCCCTAGGAATTCTTTTCTCCCAGTCATCTGCATGGTTGATACCTTGTCTCTTTCCAGTCTTTGATTAAATATCACCTTTTCAACAAGGTTACTCTCTTCAGAATCAGTTTCCCTTAATTCTCACTTAAGAAATTTGGATCTCTTCACCTTAGTCTACTTTTAACTTATCCCTGTAGTATGTGTAACTTCCTAATATACCATGTAAAGACTTACTTAAAATGTGCATTTAAAAAATATTTAAGTCTATCTCTTGACACTAGAATATACGCTCCAAGAGAGTCAAGATCCTTGTTTTATTCACCAATGTACCTTCAGGCACCAAAAATTGTAAATAACAAATATTAAGATCAATGACATTTTCTGACTGAATCTTCAGCAGATTCTACTGTTATGGCTTTCATTTCTTTTCTCTTGTTTAATTCTTATCAATAATAATATATAGATATTTATAAAATATTATTTGAAAAATTGTATAAATTTGCTTTTCAGATTTATATATTAACTTGAATTCATGTCATGTATGTAGTGAGGTAATGACATGTATTTCCACATACATTAAATATTAACCATTCTTAACTGATTTTCAATGTCAGCTGTCACCACCTCCAAGGATCAAGTTTTCGTTTATGTTGTTACTGCTCTTGCTATTTTCTTGCTTTTAAAATTACATCGTTTAAACTTTTTATTATCATCAATTCATGAATGAGATGTCTCTCTAGATTCTTAGTTAATGAGAAAACAAAGATCTTTGTTGCTAGTTACAGTGAATCATGTCCTTGAATTCAGTCTTCACTGAACAAATAACAAATGTAGTAGTGATTCTACCCTGCTCCTTCACTGTTACATTTAAAAACACAGTTAAATTTACCTCTCCTGAAGCCAGATGATGGCATGGAGGTTAGGGCAGCTGGATCCTACATGGCAGACTGCACTATTCCAGTCCCAGTCCTGATGTGACTTGAAAAGCACCCTGGGTGCATATAATGCATGCCCCAAATCCCAAGGGAGATGTGGAGGAGAAGGGATTGCAGTGTGGCCATCCCCTCTTGGAGGTGATTTCTAACTTTCCCCCTATCTCTTTCTCTGTGTCTCTCTCTGGCAAGCACACAGGCTCAATCATAAACCAAAAAAGTAAAACAAAAAACCTCTCTCTTATACTATAGAATATAGTAACCTGTCTCATTCATCTAGTTCTAAAGTTATTCTCAATTTTAAATCTTTTTTGTGGATATTTACTGATTAGAGTATGATATATTTTTCAGAGAGCAATGAAATTAATTTATTTTATATCAAATTATCATTTTTCAGATTTATATTTTATCTAAATGGTTCCAATCTCAGTGTAATCTAGTGCACATTAGAAACCTAATTAGTATTTTGCTAAATGACTGTGTCAGTGAATAAAAGACATCTCAAGATTTATGTGACTACTGTTCTGCTTTTACAATATTAACTTATTCAAAATCAAAATTTACATTTCAAAATCTCCTTTCTTCACACTGCAGGATGCTTGTTTCCACACGTATTTGGTTTTGAGCAGGACTTTGGGAATAGTTTTTTTCTCCACCAAATGATGTAAATGTCAAATGGAAATTTTCATTATGTTTGGTGTCTCATCTAGGAATCTAAGAATATATTAATGGATGCTATAGATTTACCTAGTGTGCCCCTTGGGGTAATTTGATTTTATCAGAAGGATATGGCATATATAAACTATAGTAGAAACATCCTAGGAGAGACTTTAAAACTAACCTTTCATGAAAATAATTTAAAATTCCATGATTATGATCTTACTGGTACAGCTCTTAGAAATTCCCAAATAGTGCTAATGTGTTATTCGTAGACTTAATGCTGGTTGTGAGAGATGCAATCTGTGAATGAGAGCAATTCATCTAAAAGCATAAGAGATTTTTATCAATAAAATTCAATGTTCCAAAAACTATTTTGATCAGTGGTGGCAACACTGGGACAATTGGACTGCCATTTCAGGTGACTATTTTAAACAAATTCATAGTATTTGGATGATAAATTCTCATACAGTTTCTTAAAGTTTCCACCTTGTAATTCATAGTGACAGCTCAGCTCTCTGTCTCTCTCTTTAAAAATGTTACCATCCTTTTCTATCCGAGATGATTTTGTTAGGATTTGGACCCAGATGCCACCACCACCCAAGTTAACCAGTAAGCAAAAGACAGCTGCCACTGTGAGTTAAATATATTTTATATCTTTTCAAGTGGGAATTCCAGAAAAGCACATTCAACACAAGGTCAGCAAAACACTTCTGAGGTTCACAGTTCATCGGGGAAATCAGCGGAAGGGCTGGCTGCAGCTGGAACGTATGCTAATCACCTTGGCATCAGTTGCAATTTCTGCCACGAGGTATCTCAGGGTTGCCATTATTAAAAATGCATCAGTCTCAAGTAGTCGCCTTCTAGCTCTTATATCCAAAAGGCCATGCCAGCAACTTAGAGGAGTTTGATGTCTAGGGGAATGAGACAGGCCACCTGGGAAGTTGTGCTTTATGAGAGTCTTATGTCCAGCACAGGCAATAAGGTATAGCCTGCTTTGGTTTTATTACTCATATTTATCAGAAGTCCCATAGCCCTTAAACAAATATAGTATGAAGTCATTTTTATCATCTGCTTAATATGAATTCCCAGAGAGTATGCTATCTGCTGCAACAGACATCTCAAATACTTGTAGCACAAGATTTGTAGTTATTTTTTGTGACTCTGTGTGTTATGATATGTCCACAATGGCTACTGTTTAAATGAATTAATAATTTTGAAATATAAATATTTTAGTAACCTTCCTATTTTCCTGGCTTACAAATGTTAGACAAAGGTATACAGACAGAGAATAGGAAGACGCTGTATCTTTATCTTTTTAATTACAGTAAGATAGCTTGAAAAAAAAAATAAAACACCAAAAAAACAGTTGTTGAATAAAGAAGCCTGGGTTTTTTCCGTTTAATGATCTGTGCTCTCTCTGATTTCTGTCATCTGTACTGTCTATTCCTTTGTTAATGGGAAGGTACCTCTCTAATAAAAAGAAAAGTTGTAGGGGCTGGCAGTTGGCATGGTTAAGGTGCTGGACTCCTACTCGGCTGACCATGGTTCAAGTCCCAGAATTAGCAGCTTGTATTCTCACTCTCCCTTTCTCACCCTCTGTCTCTTTGGTCAAATTAGAGAATAATAATAAATGAAAGTAAATAAGTGATTAAAAAAAGGAAAAGTTATAAATTTCAAACAAAATTGATGATTATCCTGCTGGATGAGTCCACAGAGTAGATAGTAAATGTCCTAGTAAACGATCTACAAGAGCCCATGGTATATATAATGTTGTGTTTTATACTTGAATTTTTATATTGACACATTGTAGAGGCTGCTCACTCAGGGCTCCAAAGGTTCCAACTTCTTACATGAAAAATATTACCAAACACAATTTAAAATAAAGGCAGGTTGGAGAGCACTCTGCCTATCATAAATTCTGTATTTAATTAATGAAGGAACAGAGCATGGTCCTCTCAATGTTTTTCCTGCCAAAGTATGGGAAACCTGAGTAGGTTTCACTCACAGGTATGTGCTGTTTGAAAAATTACAAGTGCATGCTTATGACTGGACAAGGTTAATGTCTTTCTGCGGAAGTTGTCTTTTTATTTTGGTAAACTTACAAATAATACTAGTACTAATGCATAAACAAAAGGCACTTAGCTTGCCTTGCCTGATGCTCTGGTGTGTGAGTCCAGTATCTCTGAGATCCCAATCTGGTCCCACGTATCTCTTCAGAGAGTTGCTTTGAAAAAATGAAGCTTTCAATAAACCCTCGGGGATTGTGAATTGAGTACAGAAAATCTTCTAAATGCAAATAGATCAAACCTCTCACTACTCCTCAGCTTCACTGCAGAGAAACAAAGTGAAATTACACACCCACAAATTTACTGCTGCATATAATTGGACCTTGGTGATGGTTGTCTCTATTTCAATGACATATTTTAATTATGCTCTAAATTGACCTGGATAGAAAAATCTACGATCAAAAAGTACACTATGTGATGTAATAGTTCAGGAACCACTTTGTACAAATGGCTCTTGCTAGCATCTATATCATAAAGATTAAACTTGAACCTATAGGATTTCCTGAGAACTGTGTCACCTTCCAGAAGGATGCAGATGGGTGGCATGTTCATGTTCAAGGACAAAGAAGACTTCATAGGATATTTTTGGCTAAAAATTAAAAAAAAAATCACAATTCTGGCTAAAAAGTTCAGGGTCTTCATGTTCTGAGAAACCTTTCATTTTTTTTTTTTAAACATATGGTCTTTCTTACGGTGTTGTGTATTTCTGTGGTGTAAGCTCTTTCACTGAATATTATATGTATTTGCTAGCAGAATGGAAAGGTAGTTAGGTCACTCAGTTCGGCCCAATGGCATCTTAAAAAGAATATGCCATCTGTCCCAGCTACATAGAGGACACTGTTGTAAAATTAGGTTTTGTGTCTCTCAGATCATGTGGATTCATGCTGAGAGGTTGTATGTGTGTGTGTTCACAGTTTAAAATGCAATAAAGGACTTCTTGAAAGAACATGTTTATCTCTACAGTTTTGCAAGATACAATTAAAATTCATTGTGCAGAGTTATGAATAGAGTCCAGTACTAGGAGTACAAGCTGTATTGCTACAAGTCAATCTTTCTCATCCTCAAGTTAAGAAAAAGTGAGGGCTAAAAAAAAATGCTACACACAGATTCAAGGCTTTTGGAATTTCTGTTTCCTGTTTGGGTTTCTGTTTCCTCATCTGGACTTGGGCATTGTAATGGGTGTTATTAGGGGTCTTAATACTCTAAATATTTTATATGGGTTTAATGAAAGGATATCTATAAATTTCCAGCAGAAATGATGAGGTAAAGAAAGGGTTCTGCATGTTTACTCTTCCTATGCTTTTGTTTCATTTTGACCAAATGCTACTGTAAATTTTCCTAACTCTCATTCCAATATACATAGCAAAGTTTTAAATGTTCTTCTTTTTGTATGTAGATCATGGGTTTTACATATAATAATTTTGTCTTATTGAGAAAATATTCAGCTACTCCTCATCTCTTCATAGTACCCATAAGCATACACACACACACACACACACACACACACACACACACACACACACAGTATTTTCAGCAAGTTTATGGAAAATGCCTATTATGAAAAACACTACATATGGATTTCAGATTTTTTTTTCCACCAATAAAACTCACACTTTAAATTTTCTCATGAAGTTTTTTTCCCCCCCTGCACTACAGGGCCTGTGAGCTAGCCAGGAAGAAAGAAAAAGTGAGAAAATGCACCCCAGGGAAGATGACCATTCCTCTGCTCCATTCCTCCTCTCAGGATTTTGAGCATGAGCACACGTATATTCAGCATATTTTTCAAGCCCATGGGTTCTGGATTCAAACTGCCTAGTTGACCTTGTGGGATCCAGTCACTTCATCGCTATGCCACCAACCGGCCCTCCATGAACATTGTAAAGTCCTCTTGTATGTGTGTATTTGTGTGTGATAATGACTCATACATCTGAAGATACTAATCAAATTCTGGGTATAATGGCATGTGTTATATGTCATTAGCTGCAGAATTTAGAGATAAGATTAAACAACACTAACTAGTCTATTGGTCAGGGAAAAGAAAAAAATTCCACACATAATTAAAAAATCAATATTATTGATTAGGTTAAAATCTATCATGCAACATTATTTTCAAAATATATAGAACTTTTCAAAATATTTTCATAAAATTCACATTTTATAATATTCCCTAACCAATCTTTTCTATGGGTTTTTCAAGTTTACTTTGATGTTTCATTGACATATATGTGCATAATAGAAAAAACATTAAAATCTAAGTTCGGGGGCGAGAGATAGTTAAGGTAGCTGGATGCCACATGGCCAACTACAAAGCTTCAGTACTGGACCCAGTGACTTGAAAAACATGGTGGGCAATAGTGCATTTGTGCATAAAATATGAAAAGGAGAATAGAGAGGCGAAGAGACTGTGGTGTGGCCATCCCCCAGGAGGTGCTGTCTTACTTTTCCTCTCTCTCTTTCCAACTCTGTCTCTTTTTCTCTCTGGGGAGCACATGTAACTTATAGCAAATTCTTAAAAAATCAGATCAAACCCTATTTATCTCCAGCAGAGATCTTTTCACTAACTATCGTGTTTTTCTAGTCAGTCTGTGATCTGCAGTGAGTTGTCACTACTGCATAGCATTCCTGCCTACATTTCATCTATCATTATGCTCCCAGTACATGGCCCTGCAATGATGCACAACAAATAATGTTACTAGTGAATAATCAATTAGTGAGTAGCCACACGTCTTCAAGCCTCATGTGAGCGATTGCTGTACTATTTTAGAATAATATTTTAAATAATAAAACTGTCTAGTATCAAGACATTTGATACATCTTTTGATTTTAGAAATATGTTACCATCAGCAAGTATTTCATAAGTTAAATATATCCAAATATTGAAGAAAAAAGTATTCCTGATGGCAAGTACAATCCTATTTTCAGTTGACATCAAATCATTTAATGTCAACTGCAACAATCATCTCCTTGAACTTTAATTGAGAGAGAAGGCTTCATGCTTACATGTAATTTTTAAAAGATTTTATAATTTTCAATTGACGTAACAGTTGTATGTACTTGTGGAGTACAATGTGATTATGTTTTTAATGATAGCATGTGAATGAGAGAGAAAGAGACAGAAAGCACCCTTGAAAGGAACTTGTCACCCCCATCCCCTTTCCTCATTCTCCCCAGTTCTCCAGCTCCTCAGGATCCTGCATACCCACATATGCGTCCAGGTGTGTGTTTGCAGTTGTACCTGGGAATCTGAGCCTGTGGTTGAACATGTGGCTTCTGGCACCAAATTCTACTATAATATGGATTTGCTAGCAAGTTGGCCCAGTGTGATTTTTTAATCAGAACAATTAATGTGTACTTCACATTAAAAATGTAAAATGAGGGGACCAGCAGTTAGTGTAATGGCTATGTCACTGGACTCCCATGTAGTCGACCGCGGTTCAAGTCCCAGACCTGGTGGCTTAAACTCATGCTAGGCATGTGTACATGCATGCCCAAGATCCTGAGAGGAGAATGGAGGAGAAGGGATTGCAGTGTGGTCTTCCCCCTGGGGGGTGATTTCTCACTTTCTGTCTCTCTGTCTTTCTGGTGAATGGACATGCCCTATAGCATAAACCTCTCCAAAGATAAAAAAAGAAAAAGAAAATGTAAAATGAATGTAGGAAGTATATATTATTGATTCTTGTACCTATTTGTTTTGAAGACAACAGTAGTAATATGTATTTCCTATTTGCAATTTGGAGAAAAATAAAATATTATTTATAAACCTCAACATTCAAAATATATTTAATTTATTTTCCATATTTTAACACATAAGACATCATTTGGGACATAAGCTTGTTGTTTTTTGTTTGTTTGTTTGTTTGTTTGTTTTAGAGAGGTTTTTGCTATACAGCATGTGTGCTCACCAGAAAGACAGAGACAGAGAGACAGAAAGTGAGAAACCACCCCCCAGGGCGGATGACCATGGCACAATCCTTTCTCCTCCATTCTCCTCTCAGGATCTTGGGCATGCATGTACACATGCCTAGCATGAGTTTAAGCCACCGGGTCTGGGACTCGAACCTCAGTCAACTACATGTGAGTCCAGTGACATAGCCATTATGCCAATTGCTGGTCCCGTAAGCTCATTTCCTATTTAACATATATTCAAAGTATTTACCTTCAGACCAGCAGATGGCATAGCACTTACATTGCTGGACTCCCACAGGGCTGACTGCAGTTCAAGTCCTTTATTCTGTGGCTTGAAAATCATACCAAGTAGGTTTGTGTGTGTGTGTGCCCAGGATGTCAAGAGGCGAATGGAAAAAAAAAAAAAAAAAAGGAATTGCTGTGTGGACATCTCCCTTGGGGAGTGATTTCTCACTTTCCCTCTCACTGTCTCTGTCTGTCTGTCTCTCTCTCTCTGGGAGTACATATACTCTAAGGCAAAAACATCTAAAAAAATGTTTACCTTTAATATACCCATACATAATTTTAAATGTTATGCAATAGACTTGAGTATTTTAGAAAGCAAACATTTGTAAGCTTCCTGTTCTCTATATTTGACCATCATAACTAGCTTCATATTATTTGTCATCTTCTTTAAAATCTGACATATTCTAAAAATGTTGTAATCACTTTCAAAATGTACTAATGAAATTTACTAATGACTCAATCATTTTCTGTTATCTCTGGATTATCTGAGAAACTATACAATTATATGCATTTGGGGGGTTTTAATCTTTATTTGGTGTTAGACTGCAAAATTTGAGTCCTAGCCACTACTTAAAATGTAGATGACTTTGAGCAAGCTACTTCACATTCCCAGGCTTCATTATCCTTATCTCTGAAATGAGAATAGTTTGAATGTATATCTTTTAGGTTTGTTGTAATTATTTAATAAATAATATGAATAAATCCATTTAAACTGAAACTAATGGATATTAAACTTTCAACACAATTACTATGAATAGTTAACAATACTAATGTATACAAACTTTTTAACACTTATGTGAGATATCAGTTTTAAACATAATTAAGTGTGCAGAAACGTCAAACTTGTGAAATCTGTGTCAGACACAGGTTTCATGATGACTGGACGATACGCTCAAAATATTTAAATATGTGACAAGGCCTAGGCGCAGACATGTAACACTATTCACTGTCAAAGTTGAATAGCCATTTGATCACCTACAGCAACACTTTGTACTTTTAGTTAAGTAATGGTTGTGCCTTATTTAAAAAAAATTTAATGACTAATCCTCTGACACAATGTTTGTGGATATAGAAATGGTTTAGCGTCAATTGTTTTCATAATAGTAATAAAAATAAATAGTGCTATGTTTTTCCTTGTTGTTTCCATATAGATGCAAATAACTTTGATAAAAATGATCTTCTAACCCATGACCCAGATATTTGAATATCTAAGAGCTTTTTTTTTTTTTTTTTTTTTTGAGAGGTTTTCGCTATAGGGCGCAGTGTGGGCTCTCCAGACAGAGACAGAGAGACAGAAAGTGAGAAATCACCCCCCAGGGGGGATGGTCACGCCGTAATCCCTTCTCCTCCATTCTCCTCTCAGGATCTTGGGCACGCATGCACACGCACCGCCCGGCGTGAGCTCTAAGCCACCGGGTCCAGGACGCGACCACAGTAGACTACATGGGAGTCCAGCGACATAGCCATTACGCTAAATGCTGGTCCCAATACCTAAAAGCTTTTGACAATTACTTGTATGAAGCGATTGATTAAAAAATATATATTCACCCTGTTAATGTGTTTATGCTAATGCATTAACAATCAAAGCCACACAACTTTTGGATGTCAGGTGGGGGATACAGAGAAATGTGTCTATATTTCTGGGTAAAGGCGCTATAGGGGTTGCCGAATTATTTTGTATTAGATATTTGAAATACGTTAGCTATTTAACTTCAAGCAAATATCATATCGTAATCTCTTTATACCTTTCTCATCTGTAAGAAGGAAGCAACATTCCCATTCACTGGTATTAGGTGATTGTCATAATGAAGGTATTAGAATGTACTTAGAAAATGTTATACATTTTTTTCTAAGCTTAAAAACTGCTATTTTACCTCTTTAAAATAATTGTTTACATTTATTTATCCCATGAGAGGAACAGAGAGAGACAGGGTCAGAGAGACTTCCAAACAGGGTCTCTAGTCCCAATTCACAGGTAGGCTCAGCTGTGGCAAATCATGATCACACGGACAACCACCAAGCATACTCATGGAGGTCTGAGGATGTGAATTCAGAACCTTTTCTGTGTGGGCCCAGCTGTGCCACCACTGCATTACTGTGTGCCCTCCCCTGCAAATCGCTATTTTAAAATTTGGCATTCCTCATACTGTTTGGATGGTTTCAATAAAATAACATTTTTTAAAAAATAATCTCTGGGGCAACAGGTGGCACAGAGGTTACTGCAGCGAGATCCTACATAACTTTATCTGGTGGTTAAAGTCATGGATCCAGCGACTTGAAAAACATACCAGGTGCATGTGCTTGCATGCCCAAAATCCCAAAAGGAGAATAGAGGAGGCAGGACTGTGATGTGGCCATACCTCCTAGGGGGTGATTTTTCACTTTTCTCCTCTCTCTCTCTCTTTCAGTCCTTCTCTGGCAAGTGCACACACCCTATAGCAAAATTTTAAAAAATAAAAATAAACTTTAGAAAACTATATTAAAAGAATTGGCTTAAGAAACAATTCAGTAAAGAATCTGTGAGTTTTATACTTTATTGGAAATCTATGTGTCAAAAGATCAGTTGAAGGAATATGAAATGAGTAACAGAAAGAGCTCTGTTACCATCTAATTACATACCTCTGGAAGTATCACTTAATCCCTCTAATCTTCAGCTATCTCCTCTAACATATTTTATGGTTCTTTGTATGTCAAATATTAATTTCTTTCCAGCATGTTTGTCCTTTCCTCAGTAAGAATTTTAAGGGAAATAGGTTTTCATTCATGCACCCAACAGGTTTTAAATGAACTCCTTTGTGAATCAGAAACTATTACAGAAATTAGAGACACACACAGAGAAAATACAACCCCAATTAAAATTGGTTAGGAATATAATTATATTTAATTTTATATTTATAACACACATAATTATATTTAATATATATAATTATTAATTGTATATACTATGACTATATTTAATTATATTAAATTTAATTTATTAAATATAATTAAATTCATTAAATTAATATAATTACATATTAATATATATAATACATATAATTAAATGAAAATATGGTTTAAATATTCAATACTATGTTAAATGTGCTCTAAAAACAGAGTATTAATAATAATATTCAGGGGAGCCATGGAAGGCTTCCCCAGAGGAAGGGGCATTCAAATTTCAATTTGTGCAGTGAACCAAAATGCCTTCTTTCTTTTAATTCACTCTACAATCATAAGAAAGTTAAATTATGAAATAAAATTTAAATGAAGATGGATTATCTTGTCATTGAATTGAAATGCATAGAAATTAAAAGTGAAAAATATTTGCAAGTTTAAATTTGAGAAGATGAATTTTTTGCTCAGTAGGTCTCTTTTTGCTTAAGAGTAAAATTATTATCTTTTCTCTTGATATTCTGTCTCCTTTTATTTAAAACAAGCAGGTATTCGGATGGTCATTGTTGTAAGTGATCAACTATAATCGTAACTTAAGTCAAAAACTTTAAAATGGAAATAGATTGAGGTACGATATGAGCTGCAAGAAAAGGAAAAAGAAGCAATATTTGTTGAATATTTGCTTTTGCAATATAGACTTTTCTAGGACTGTACACTCGCAATTCAAAACATCTGGAGGGATCTAAAATCAGAGCTCAGGTTGCTATTATAAAACAAGCATACTTGATTCAGTGTCAACCCTTGTTAGGAAAACACTATTTTCCCAGAGACAGGGAAATGTGTTTGTAGGACAGTGGCTTATAAAATTTTCTTTCTTGGACCCCTGAGTAATGATATAAGCCAACCTCGCTGTCTGTCTTCTAGTTCATTTCCCCACATTATTGAAAGGTATTATATAGCTGCTTCTGAGACTCTATGATTTAGAAACCACTGAATAACGAATTACATATTTTCATTACTCTCAACTGGTAAAGGAAAATCTATCTAGCATAATCCCAGGAATGGGATATTCCAGTTAATTAGATAATCTTATTCTGTACTACTTCTTTCACTTTTCAAATCAGTCTATGAGAATTAGCAATCTTTTCACAGATGCCCCTAACTGGTATTTCCAGATGCCCTTACTCTACACTCTTGTTTGGTTTTGAATTTTTTGCCATAGGGCTTGTGCCCTAACCTAAGAGACACAATGAGAGGCAAAGTGAGAAATCACACATCACAGTTCCTTCTTCTCCGTTCTCCTCCTGGGATTTTGGATGTGCATGCACATACAACTGGTGTGATTGTCCAGCCACCGAGTTTGGTTCTCGAATCTCAGTGGGCCGTGTAGAAGTCCAGCACGTTAACCCCCACTTCACCTACTGGGCCCATTACTCTACATAGACTCTAAATCCTTGTTGTGGTTTTTGATGTGAAAACATCTGCATTTTTTTATTGCTGGTTACTCTGTAGGCAAAACGGCTCCTCTCTTCACCTCCCTCCATTCTGTGAAGATTTTCTACATTTGATTTTAGGCCATTTGAATGTAGTATGCCTACATATAGATTTGTTGGTATTTATCCTGTGTGGTGTGTTCTGAGCTTCCTGGGCCTGTGGTTTATTTGTTATCAATTTTGAACAGTTCTTGACCATTATTATGGTCTCTCTCTCTCTCTCTCTCTCCCGTTCTCCCCCTTATGTTTCATTTTCTTTTTTAAATCCTTACATTTCAGTATGGGAAATTCCTGCTCGCATATATTCAGGGCTGTAGATTTATCTTCAGCCATGCCCATCCTCCTAATGAGTATCTTGGGCACATTCTTAATTTCTGTGACAGTGTCTTGTGATGTTTTCTAGTATTTCTTTTTACTTTTTCGAGTTTTCATTTCTCCTTATATTGCACATCTTACTCTTATGTTGTCTACTTTCTTTCAGTAAATGCCTTAATATATTAATCATAGTTATTTAAAGTCCCTGTTTTATATTTCCAAACTTTGTGTTAAATCCAAGTTTTGTTCTGTTTGCTTTAATCTCTCCAGGATGTTTTTTTCTCTTACATTTTAACATTTTGCAGTAGTATTTATTTTTCTTTTTGTTAAAAATTAGATGTAATCTACTAGGTAGTAGAAACCAAGAAGAAAGTCCTTTGTGTGAGGATAATTGAGATTCTTTGAGGTTAATAGGTTAATTTCTAAAGAAGCTGGGCTTTGTTTAATGATTGCTTAATCAGTGGGTCCACTGACCCTGTTTTTGCATATCCTCTTTGTGCTTCCCTAAGAACTTTTCCTGAAATGGAAGCCATCCTTTGTATCTTCCTCAAGGGCAATGCACTATTACATACTAGAGTTCTATTGATGTAAAAATAAAGTCTGGGGGAGAGAAAACTTCTATTATTTTAGGATTATATCAAATCCTTTCAGTGCCTTTGTTCCTGGGGCTCCATGACTCCTTCACAAGTGTTTCTTCTCTTCCCCACCACTGCCATTTACACGAAACAGAAAAATCTGGGGAAACTATAAATCAATACAGGCTCTTCTCTCTAGGTGTGATAAGGCTCCTGAATGTCTCATCACCTGGAGAGAAGCCTTTATTAGGGAGACTCCTCTGGCAATACTTCAAAATGGTTTATTTTCCTCTTGCTCTGCTGGGAACCTGGAGCAGATCTTCTCTGACTTTTTACTGCTAGAGCTGGGTGGAATATACTTCAAGGTAAGACCCCCCAAAATGCCCTCCCATAGAAAAACACTTTGGCCCCTGGAGTTGCTTCTTCTCATGCTTCATACGCAGCTGCTGTCATTTCAAATGTTGCTATAGTTAACGGCTCCAGCAGCTTCTGCTCACGGTATAAGAGGCAATGCCTCTGTAATCCCACCTCATATGCACCTGTCTCTTGGGGTGACTGTTTGCCTTGAAAACTTATTTCTCTGGTGAGTTCAAGAAAGTTGCTGCTGTTCACCTTGTCCGACTTGTTTCTTGTTAGGCTGGGTGGATGAATATCGAGGTCTCTTTATGTCAGCGCTGAAGTTGCCTTCTGCAACAGCTCCGATTATGCCCTGTTATACTGTCAGTCGCATGGTCTTTTGGCTGACTGAAATTTCCTGAAAATAAGTAGACAGATAACTTTAAGATAATGTGTTCATTGTTCTTATATGTGCATTAAAGAAGGAACATCACCAAGTACGTCAACAGATTAATCGTGATTTTCTCTAAGATTAAATTTCCAAGTAATTCATAGATTTTGTTTTTCAATTCTGTATTATATAACTCTTCAGTAATTGATTTTTAAATTATTTTATACATTAAATCATACATCACTACAGCTTGTAAAGTGAATTTACCCAACATGAATATACTTCATACCAGTCCATTTGAAGATAATACATGTACCATCCTCAACAGATAATCAGCCTTTTCTGTGTCCTATACATGTTTTGCCTGTTTTTCTCCTTCATTCCTTTCCTCACACTCTCACTCTTCTCCCACCCTCTTACCACACTTCTCACACTGGAACCATTTGCCATGCTTATATATCCTTTAATCTTTTCATTTCCACCACAGAGTGCAGAGAGTTGGTTTACCTTGAAAAATACAATGTCTTATCTTCACAGCCTGGCTTGCTTCACTCAGCAATATATGTTCCATATTCATTCGCTTTCTATCAGATGCCATAGTCTTGTTTATTTATTTTTTTCTTTCTAATGGGTGAGTAGTATTCCACAGAGTATATGTGCCTCTTTGAATCCATTTATCTGTTTGTAGACACTTGAGTTGGTTCCATGTCTTAGCAAATGTCAATAATGCCATAATAAACATGGATAATTGATTTTTTACTATAGATCCTATAATCCACACAAGAATAAAAATGTTTGTTAAAAGGTTGCATTTTGGTGAGCACAGAATGTTGAGTTTAGAAGAGGTTTAGGTTTACAGTAACATTTCAGAAGGGTCTGTGCTGATAATATAGGACTTATTAGTTTTAAACAGTATTACAATTTAAATATGATATGTTGAAAGTGTACAATGGGGAAAAATGGCTTCCCTTCACCCTTCTAGGTTTTTTGACTGGGCTATGAGTTTAAAACAGATTTTTTTTTTTTTTAAATGCAGTTATGTAAGGGAAGTCCCATGGAAATGTGAGAGAATCAAAGAAAGGCCAAAATGGAGCCAACAGATGGCATAGTGATTATGTCACTGGACTCCCATAGGCCCGACTGCAGTTTAAAATCCAAGGCCTGGGAGGCTTGAAACTCAGGCCAGAGGTGTGTGTGTGCATGCCCAAAATCCTGAGAGGAGAATGGAGAAAGGATTGTGGTATGGTCATCTCCCCTGGTGGCATTTTCCGTCTCTCTGTCTCTGTTTCTCCTGTAAGTGCACGTATGACAAAAATCAATCCAAAAAAAAAAGGCCATGTGTTTGAAGCTTATATAACATCTTGAGCTATAGAAAGAAAGAGGAGTTTGGAACATCTGAGAAATGATAGAGACTAATTATGGAGCGAGGAGAATGTTGAATAAAGCTTTGCCTTATTACAGATAAGCATCTCAGATGATAACAGTTTTCTCTGAGTAAGTTTCTGGATAAAGATAACATTACTAATGAAATTTTCCGTGAGAGGTCTAAATTTAATTGAAAGTACAACTTTTCGGAACTACTGCTGGGTTTGTGCTTTCTTGAAATAACCAGCTCAAAGTAATCAATGTGCCAAAAAAATGTGTTTGGGGAAGTCTTATTTGGATCTTCTGTCATATTTTGGAGGGGTGTGTCCTAAGCCTAAATCAAGAAAAAAAAAGTCAATATCTGATAGCATGATAAAATATTAAATCTGGTTAATTTTTCTATATAGCAAAAACATTCTCATAGATTATACGATTTAATCTTTGAGTTCTACGTTAAGTATCTTCACAGAATTTGTGTTTTCAGGTAATTAAGAGAAAAATGTTCCTTTGAAGTGGGTAGATCAAAAGGACTTGATCACCCTAAGACAACATTAATAATTTTTAAAAGACTCACTTAGAATTTACCCAGGAAATTCTAGAATTCCAGAGGTAATACAAATTATTCTAAGACTGAATGAAGAAAATACTTACAAAGGACAGATAATCTTACAAATATCTGACTTCTCAACTAAATCTTGAACACTAAAATTGGTAGAAAGCTATTTGTATGCAAATGAGAAGGGAATAAAAATCCATTAATTCTATACCCAGTACAGATATCCTTGATAAAGGCAAATAAAATACCTTCGAAGAAATGTCAGAACTTAGATAAAATCGGTCAAAAAGTAAAAGGGATTTTCTTGTTATGTAAATATTATTTAAATCCCTGAAATTTCAGTCTGGTAGAAAGCAAATGTCAATAAAGTAATCACGTCGTAAGTAATATGAACTTCATAAGTAATGTGGATAACAGCCGTTATAAAATATAAGTATAAATTTAATTTGTACTTATATATTTACTTTTATTTTATAAAATGGCTCCCCATTTATACATATAGTAAGTATTACAGCAGCTTATCTTTATTGATTTTTTTAAGTAAAAACAAGTCAGTGGGTAAAATTAAAATTTTTAAGTGTGTGAAATATATACCTTTCAACTACTAGCAGGTATGTGTATTTGCTAGAGAAACAGAGGGACAGAGAGGGAGGAAGTATCCCCAAGGGGCCATGGTCATCCCACACTGCTTTTTCCTCTTTTTGTTCATCCTGTTGGGATTTGGGGCATGCATCCACATGTGTCTGGCATGTTTTTCTAGTTGCCAGGCAGAGATTACACCTGAGGTTGGCCATGTGGTGTCCAGCTTCCTTAAACACCAGATTACAGAGCCAGCCTACATGTGCGAAATATTTAAAAACTAATACATTCATCAAGAGTAGAGTACTGAGCTGGCTTTGTGGCCTTGTGGTTAAAGCAGCCAGATCCCACATGTCTGACTGTACAGTTTTTGTCCCGGACCTGGGGGCTTGAAAAGTATAGCATGCCTACCCAAATGCTGAAAGGAAAGAGAAGTAGAGAATGTATTTTGTTTTTCTTAATACTGGGTAGTTATATATGTGAGAAGATATGCATTATAATATGACATACATTTTGATATTTCATACAAATGGGAGCACAATATGCACATATGTTTAAAAATTTTTGATATTGCAAATAATTGCTGGTGACATGCTCAGATATATTCTTAACACATGTGAGGTGTTTTCTAGCCTGAGAAACTTGGAGAAAAATGACTCATCACAGAGTATTTAAAGCTTTATCTTTACTCAATATTTCGAGGTGGTTTTTGTGGCTTTTCTTTCTTTTTAATGTTTTATTTGATTATATTTAAAGCCTTCATACTAGTACTTCATGAGAATATTTGGGAAAGATCTCTTAATTTATAATTTACCATATGTATTTGATGAAAAAATTTGTTAAAACAATGAAACTTTCTCTGATTTTTTTAATCAGACTATACATTTATTTTTACATTGTATTTTCTTCTCAGCAACTTGCATTATTTTCTGACTTTCCTTGGTCCTGTTTTAAAGTAGAATTTGTCTTAATATTGCTTCTTTGTAATCAGTCTATCGTTTGACCACATTTAGTACTATGTTTTTTACAGTCTGCTGTTGTGATACTTCAGCATGTGTTTTTTATTTATACTGAAATTTTACGAAACTAGAATAAGATTAAGTTCATGGAGATAGTGATAGTGTCAGGTTTTCTGAGTCACGTAAGCCATATATATTTAACTCCAAATGTGTTTGAGGGAACATCAGTGGTTAGCAATTCTTCAAAGATATATCTTATCACCAAAAACAAAAGTACATAAACCAAATTTCTTTTTTTTAAAAAAAAAAATAAGAATTCATTTATTTTAGTCAATCCTTACAATATTGGTAACTGTTTTGTGGTTCCTAGTTTTACATATGTTTCAGTTTTCAATTTTATCTCTATCTTATGGCTATCCCTTCAATTCTTTCATTGAAGGGATAAAGACTCTGTATTACAGAAGTTTGTAGATTGCTCAGCCTCCTAGCATAATACTATAATTTGGTCCTCCCTCATCAATTTTTATACGTAGATATTGTTCCTTGCTTTTGTTTGATAAAAATTATGATGTCGGAAAGGTAATTTGATATATTGAATTCCTCTGTGAGGCTTATAGTAGCATGGGTCATGGGATTGCATCTTGCTGGACATAGAAGAACCTTTGCACTGTTATGATTTACAGCTATACCCTTATTTTCAACTTACAATGGGATAGAGATTCACGTGCATTTGTGAGAAATAATACAGAGAGAGCCTGTACAATCTTACCCAGTATCTACCAATAGTAACATTTCAAAAAACTATAATGCAATATCCCAACTAAGTTGCTGACGTTATAACAAGCCGAGTTCAGCAGATGGCACAATGGTTATGTCACTAAATTTCCACATAGTCGACTGCACTTCAAGTCCTGGACCCAACAGCTTAAAATTCACACCAGACTCTGTGCATGCAAGCCCAAAATTCTAAGAGTATAAGGGAGGAGGAGGGACTGCTGTGTGGTCATCCCCCCTTGGCAGGGAGTGATTTCTCTCTTTCTGTCTGTTTCTCCAGCAAGCACATGTACATTATAGCAAAAAAAAAAAAAAAAAAAAAAAATTAGCTTTGTTTCAATTTCCACTGCTTTAATTGTATTCATGTATGTTTAATTCTCCACAGCCCCATAAACTGCAGGTTTGTATATCCACTATCGTATTCAAGATATAGAATAATTTTATCATCACAAGAATCTTTCTTTCCATCCCTAACCTCTGGAAACTTCTGATATGTACTTCATTTGTTTTTTTTTTAAGTTTATTCGTTTATTTCTTATTTTTGACAGAGGGAGTAGGAGGGGGAGAGAGAGACCTCTACTCCAAAATGGTCTTTATGCCAGCGTACTGGAGAGAGATACAGAGAGAAAGTAAGAAAGCACTCCCAATGGGGCATGGTCACCCCATAGTCCCTTCTCTATTTCTCCCTCCTTTCAGAAATTTGGGCATGCATGCACCAACACCTGGTGTGTTTCTCAAACGACTTGGTCCAGGACCTGAACCATGTAGTCAGCCATGAGGGTTATATGACATCTGCCTCAACCATCATGCTATGGGTTGGCTTTTTTATTCTTTTTCTTTTCTTTTTCTTTTTTTTTCTAATGGCATCTCAGGGCACAGGTACTCACCAGAGAGAGAGAGTGAGAGAGCATGCGCCCTATAGAAATCAACACCCCAGGGGGATGGCTACACTACAGTCCCTTCTTCTCCATTCTCCTCTCAGGATTTTTGGGCATGCACACATGTGTGCCTGGTGTTATTTTCAAGTGTCTGTGTCTGGAACTCAAACTGTGGTCAGTCACACGAGAATCTAGTGCCTGAACCACCACACCACCTGCTGACTCCTGGTGTTATTTTTAAGATTTTTTTGTTGTTGTTGCCTATTTCTATATCTAAAACAATTTCTCCTACTATTTTGTTTTATAATTAATATAAGATTAATTATTGAATTAAATTTTGTAAGAGATATGAGCTTTAGGTTAAGTATATATATATTTTCATTTTGCTTACACATTTCCATTTGTTCCAGCACCATTTATTGACTGTAATTTCTCCATCCAGTTACTATTACACCTTCATAACAAAATCATTTGGGTATGTTTGTGAGGGTGCCAAGGCCATACATTTTTGCATTTGGTTTATATCACACATACCCTGTTTTAAACATTTCATTTTCTTTGAAGCAATTGTGAATTGCATTGTGATTTTAGTTTTGGTTTTTACATGTTCATTGATGATACATAGAATTAAAAGCAGGAATAAGTTCTGTGGACCCATGATGTTTATATGTGGTGTTGCTAAATTCATTTATCTTTTTTTTTTTTTTAAGAGGTTTTTGCCATAGGGCGCGAGCACTCACTAGAAAGACAGAGAGAGACAGAGACAGAAAATGAGAAATCACTCCCCAGGGGGGATGGCCATGCCACAATCCCTTCTCCTCTAGTCTCCTCTCAGGATCTTGGGATGCTAACTGCTGGTCCCAAATTCATTTATCTCTAACAATCTTTTCTTAAACTAGATTCTTAGAGATTTTACGCAAAGATTATCATGACAATGGGCATACAGGGACAATTTTATTACCTACTTAGGCCTTTTTCCTGTGTTATTGCAGTAGTTAGAATTTCTAGTACCATATTAAATAAGAGTGATGTGAATCAACATCCTTACTTTATTATTGATATTAGGGGAAGTGATTAGTCTTGAGTCTTCAAATATTTACAGAATGATTTTCGTTGTTGTTTTTTTTGACGATGACCATAATCAATTTCAGATAATTTGTGTCTATTTTGATCTTGTCAAAGTTCTACCATTTATGAACACTGAATTTTGCTAAATGCTTTTTTAAATCAATTTATATGATTTTCTTTAATCTGTTAATATGGTGAATTATGTTGATACTCAAATATAGACCAAGTTTTGCATTTCTGTAATAAACTTCCCTTAGTGATAGTATATACATCTTACACATTGTTGGGTATTTGTTTCCTAATATTTTTTTAAAAATTATTTATTTCATTTCATTTATCATTATTATTTTTAATTTGACTGAAAGGGA
>NW_006159759.1:4892126-4931290 GCF_000334495.1 Tupaia belangeri chinensis
TGAAGGGGAAAGAGAGAAAAAGAGTGAGAAAGAAAGCTGCCAGGTTTGGGACTTGAACTATGGTCAGCCACATGGGCATCCATGGCCTTAGCCACCATTTCACCTGCTGGTCCCTGTTTCCTAATATTTTGATTTGTGCAACTGTGTGACAATTTTATTACTAAATTTATAAAATATTTTCATCTTTACTTTTATATTTTTGTACTGTCTGTGTCTCATTTTGGAACTAGGGTAATTTTTACCTCATAAAATTAGAAAGTGTTTCTTCTGTTCTCTGAAAAGATTTTGTAGAAATGAAGAAGTTACTTAAAATGTTTTCTAGAGTTCTCTAGTGAAACTGTCTAGGCCTAGAAATTTCTTTTTCAAGAGGGTTTTAATTACACACTTAATCACTTTAATTGTTACATCTTTCTGATGATTTTTTTTTCATGGTTTAGCTTTAATATTTTCAAGGTCTTGTTAATTCAATGTTAGCAGTATAGAGGGATTTTTTTTGGTTTGTTTTTGAGAGATTTTTGCTATAGAGTGTGTGTGCTCACTGGTGAGACAGAGAAACAGAGATCACTTCCCAGTATGGATGGACATGATGCAATCCCTTCTCCTCCATTCTCCTTTCAAAATTTTGGGCATGTATGCACACATACCCAGCATGAGTTTTAAGCTGCTAAGTCCAAGACTTGAACCTTTGTTGTCTCAGGTTCAGGAGTGGAAATTTTTTTTGGCCATTGGGAGTCCAGCACCTTAACCATTAGTCCACCCGCTGACCCCCAGTATCTATATTTCTTTCCGATATTGATGATTTTGTCTTTTGTTTATGTCAGCCTTACTAAATGTTTATTACTATTTTTTCAAATAACATTTTTGGGGGTTGATCTTTCTCTCTGTCCTTTTCCAATTTTTATTGATTTGTATAATCTTGCCATTATTCCTTTTATTTTGCAAATTTCAGGCTTTTTCTTTTTCTAGTCTTGTAGAAACTTGCTAATTTTAGAACATCTTCTAATTTCTAATGTTAACAATTTACAATTTCATCTAATTGTGTTAAGATAACATTTCTGTATGATATAAATTATTTTAAATTGGTTGAGTTTATGAATTAGAATATGGCCTATGTTAAGGAATCTTTCATGAATATTGAAAGAATTTTCAGCTATTACATTTCTACAGAAAAAAACACCTTGACAATTCCCCACAGATAAAAATACTATTATGAGAAGCCTAGGAATCCAGCAGAGGTCCCAGCACCCCAACCCAGCTAAAAGTCTAAGGATAGACATATTGGGGAAGATAAGTATGCAAGGGGCCTTCACAAAGTTTGTGGTAAATCCATATTACACAAAAACCCATGGAAGGATTATTATTAATTTTTTTGGCACCAATGGAACTTGAATTCCTCCCAAAAACTTTTTGAAGTCTCTTTGTAGTCTTACTTAACTTGAGTCACCCTGTCCCTAAGTTAGCACAACTCAATGCAGAGAATGCCTTGGTCCAGAATTTATCTTGTGGGGAGACATGCATGTGTAGTAAGCACCTGACTCTCCCAGCCATGGTTGCATACTGTCAAAAATGAATTTTTCTTTTACACTCTACCCAGGACACTAAAAGATTTGGCATGTCTGATAAGTCTGGGCAACTAGGAGCAGGCAAAAGGGGTTGACCTCATAGAAACTGCTTCACAGAACTCAGAGCTATCTTACAGATTCTCTGGGAGACCTTCTCAGTAACTTATAGAGCACATTTCTCACAGACCTCTGTGCACATCCATAGTCCGTTCTGTCTCTCTAAAGGGTAAGCCTCTTAGAGCGAATGCACTTCAACCTGTGTAGCTCACATACCACCACAAATAGGCCAACTCAACTGGATTGCTGAATAAGCTTCCCCTTGCATATTTCAGAGCTCTGTACTAAGGAAAATGGTGGGAGGCTCTTGACATCTGGCTCGCTTTAAGAGATCTAGAGAAAGTTCCCAATCTTACATATCCCCTCTAAGAGAAAATAGGAGAAAATGGGTGCATTCATAAGAAAAGATTTGAGAGCTCCTTCAAATTCCTAACCAGACTGTTGAAGGACCTTCTTTCCTGAAGTAAGTAACTAAAGACTGGAGAAACAGGGCTTTCTCACTTGTAAAAAGAAAATTAATTTTTTAAAAAAATCACCAGGGCCAACAGGAGGTGTGATGGTTGGAGGTGCTGGCTTACCACTGTTCAAGTCCCAGACCTGGTGGCTTGCTTTTTCACTTTTTCTCTGTCTCTCTCTGGTCAAATTAAAATAAGAAAATGAAATAGAATAATTCTTTAAAATAAATAAAAGTTTATAATAATAATAATCACCAAAGGAGAGTAGTAATTTCCCTTAATTAAAGAATATGAAAAGCAAAAGTTCTTGTTCTTTTTTTTTTCTTTTACTTTCTCCTTTCTAATGAAGATCAGAATTTTTGATGATCATATTCTTTATCTCAGAAGAATGTTTTACAATTCTTACAACAAATTCAGTTTTCATTTGAGAAAGTCTTTTACTTCACTTTTGAAGGATAATTTTTCAGGGTATGAAATTCCAGGTTGGTGGTTGTTTTTTCTCAGTACCTGAAAACAAGAGGAATGTGGAGTATATGAGAAATGAATGTTCACTTCCTAATTCCTTACCTAGTAGACCTAAAAAAGTCCTTTTCTTTCTGTTCAGACAGATTCCTTTTCCCAATATTTAAGGGTCTTTTACAGACATGTTTCATCAGGATCCCTTTTGCTGTATATGTCCTTACCTTATTTTTGTTTCCTAAAGGTGAGGTTACTGAACACAGGATTATAAATTGAGAGTTATTTTATTTCAGCACTTGAAAAATTCTGTTCTTTTTTCTTGTCTCCATGGTTTAATATAAAAAGTATTTGTCATTCAGTTTGGTGTTCCCTTTTAGGTAAGTCAACATTTCTCTCTGGTGCTGTAAAATTGTTTTCTCCTCTTTGGTTACCAAAAGTTTAATTTTGATGTGCATTGGCATGCATTTCTTTGTTTTTGTTTTGTTGTTGCTGTTTTTCCTGTTCGAGGTTTGCTTGGATTCTTGAAACTATAGGTTTTTGTTTTTTCTCTAATTAAAAATGTTTGCTAGTGTTACTCATTTTAAATACTTTCTTCTCTCCTGTGATTCTGATAGTATAAAAAATTGATAATCTTTTCTTTCTTTTGAGAGTTTTTTTGCTATAGGGTGTGTGCACTTTCCAGAAAGACAGAGAAAAATAGAAAGACAGAAAGTGAGAAATCACCTCCCACCGGGAATGGCCATGCCACAGTCCCTTCTCCTGCATTCTCCTCTTGGGATCTAGGGCATGCACACACATGTGCCCAGAGTGAGTTTAAGCCACTGGGGCTGGGCTTTAAACTGTGGTTGACTACATGGGAGCCCAGCAACATAGCCATTAAGTCAACTGCTGGTCACAAAATTGATATGTCTTCACAGTTTCTTGAGGCTCTTTAATTTTTTAGTCTGTTTACTCTGCTGTTTTGATTGTTAAATTCTATTGAGCTTGCCTTAATTAGTCTTTCTTTTAATTTTTCTTTTTTCTGAGAGAAATTTTTGCCATAGGGCACGTGTGCTCACCAGAGAGATAGAGAGAGAGAGAGAGAGAGAGAGAGAGAGACAGAAAGCAAAAAATTGTCCACCAGGGTATGGCCACACCACAATTCCTGGTCCTCCACTCTCCTCTCGGGACCTTGGGCACACATGCACACACACCCGGCATGACTTTTAAACTGCTGGGTCCAGCACTCAAAGCACAACTACGTGGGGGGGCCAGCAACATAACCACTGCACCCTCTGCTGGCCCCAATTTTTCTTTTCTTTCTTTCTTTCTTTTTTTTTTAAGAGGTTTTTGGTAATGGGTGCATATGCTCACCAGAAAGACAGAAAGAGACAGAGAGATAGAAAGCGAAAAATCAGCCCCAAGGGGGCATGGTCATGCCGCAATCCCTTCTCCCCCATTCTTCTCTCAGGATCTTGGGCACGTACACACACGTGCCTGGCATGAGTTTAAGCCACAGGGTCCGGGACTTGAACTGTGGTCAACTACATGGGAGTCCAGTGATATAGCCATTATGCTAACTGCTGGTTCCAGCTCCAATTTTTCTTAATAATTCTTCTACCCATACAGACACTGTAAATTTTAGCCCATCAAACACATTTTTCTGTTCTATAATTTTATTTGAGAGAGATTACCTGGGCTGCCTTCTCTTGTTATGGTGAAAGTCAGAAAATGCAAGGTCCTGATTTCTTTTTTTTTTTTTTTTGTCAGCTTGATGAATATTTAATTTTTACATTAAAGAAATATTTCTGTGTACCTAGTATTTTTCAGACAATTTCTTCATGCTAGCCAACATAAGCAAACACCTTGATAAAACAATGACATCGTTTGGTATATGGCAAATGTACTGAAAAATAGAGTATTTGTCTCAAGTCCAAAGAACTGGTAGATGGTAGAGACATTGCTTAAATACAATAATAAAGTTCGTTTATTGTCCAACTCCAACATATGTCTGGTATTGTAAGAAAAGTTATTAGTGAGAGTTCAATTGCAGGGTTAAATAGAGCTTAAAGATATTTATTCTTGTAAAGATATCCTTGAGATAAAACTAAGAATTTTTCTGAGACTCAGGGCCAGCAGGTGATGTGAGAGTCAAGGCGGTGGACTCCCACATGGCCAACCATGGTTCGAGTCCTGGACCTGGCATGGCCTGTTTTTTCTTTTTTGTTTTGGAGAGGTTTTTTCACTATAGGGTGTGTGTGCTCGTCAGACAGACAGAGAGAGACATAGAGACAGAAAGCGAGAAATCGCCCCCCAGAAGAGATGGTCATGCCACAATCCCTTCCCCTCCATTTTCCTCTCAGGATCTCGGGCATGCACGCACACTTGCCCGGCGTTGAGTTTTAAGCCACCGGGTCCAGGATGCGAACCGTGGTCTACTACGTGGGAGTCCAGCGACATAGCCATTACGCTAACTGCTGGTTCCCTTAAAAAAGATTTTTGACACTCAAGAGTCAGTCAGAGATTTATAATAAAACTTTTGCATTTAGTTGCACATGTATAACATATATACAAAATCTCATTTTAATGAAGCAACTTCTTTTTAACAAATAATGCAAGTACAGATATTGAAAGGCTCACAGAAAAACATCTTTTCCTATTACTTGATGCTATTTGTCTTATAACTAGTTGCTATATTCTTACAAACTATTTCTCATCATAATCTAATAACTGAAGGCTGAATACAGTTGTATTACACATTTGAACTTATTCTATGATCACAGAAGGTCAATCTTTCAATGCCTCTTCTTAAAAAAAAACTATTACTAATTCATGTTTTGAAACTATTTTCTGTAGCTTAACAAATTATAAAGTAGCTTCCATAGAAATTCTTAAATATAAAGAACAGTGTATGTTCTATTTCTATGTCTCTAAATTTGTAACTCTTAGTGAAAAATATATTTGCTCTAGCTTTTACTAAATGCTTATCTGTCAATTAGGGTTGTAATGTGCATATGTTTTGAAGGTGTGTCATGACCTTAAGCTGTATTTTACTCACATACATTTTAAAAAATATACAGGATGGTAAGAGAATTGATTTTTACAAAATCACTCATGATTTGAAATACCAGGGCTTTTCCCTGCCTTGATTCTATCTGTGTACCCCTCAGGAGTAGGAATCTATTGCTTTTCCAGATAACAGAAGTTCCTGAACAAGAAAAGAAATGGAGTCTAGAAAAACAAGACAGGGCGAACCAATGTTGTAGAGTTTAAGACAGCTGGATCCCACGTGGTCAACTTCACAGTTCATGTGTCTTGACTTGGTGACTTGAGAAACATGCCAGGAGCATGTGCTTACATCTTCCAAACCCCAAAGGGAGAATGGAGAGAAGAAACTGGTGTAGCCATCCCTTCTAGGGTGAGCAGGCTGTCTCGCTCGCTCACTTGCTCTTTTTTTCTGGTAAGTGCATGTGACCTATAGCAAAAACTAAAAAAAGAAAACATGACAATATATTTATGTTAGGAGGTGTGTTTCCAAAATATTTCAAATATGCAAAAATAAACAAAATGTTGAAAAGTTCCAATAAGAGAAGAATAGCAAGTTGTTTCTCAAATACTCAGTTTCCTGGATTGCTATAAAGTACTATGTCAGTTTGACATTGCTTTAATAGCATTGATGATAGTATCTTACCAGAAGTCTATTATTTCAGTTTACCAAGGGTAAGAGAAGATAGCTTTACCAAGCTGGTAAAAAGAAGAGGTGACATTCAAATATATGTATCTGGTTTCAAAGCTCTTTCTCTCTTCATGATGCTATATATAGGAGAGGTCTTTAAAAAGATGCATATTATGAAAAATCATGGATAATTCTGAAAATTGTTTGCACCCAAATAAACTAATGCTTTAGTTCCATTTTTACGAGCTTTTTGAAGTCCCCTGATATTCTGCCAATGTTAATGAGACATGTCGAATACGTGTGAGACAGTTAAGCTTGATACCTCCCTCTTCTTTATCTACAATCTTTATCTACAATTTTAAGTTCTCCCACTCCATCCTGTCACCTCACTTTCTTCCTGTCTTACCAAACCACTTTCTTTTGTTTTTATCTTTTTTATTTTTCTCTTCTCTTCTCTTCTCTTTCTTTGTTAACCTTTGTGCATAGATTATTATCCTCATGTTCACACAGCCACTTCCTGACTCCTGTTTTAATATTTGGTCAAAACATGATTTTCTCAGGAAAAGCCTTCTCCAATTCCCAAGAAACAAAGTCAGGTACCCTTGTAATATATGCTCATAGGCCCTGTGTTTATCCTCCAAGTAATCACAAGTATGATTAAAAAAAAATTGATGACTGAATTACCTGTTTAAAATCCATTTTTTCATTAGACCCTAAGTTACACAAAGTCAGGGACAGTATGTATCATATTTATAAATATAAGTTTGGTACCTTATATAATGACTGACAAATAGTGGGGGCCTGATAAGTATTTGTTGAAATAATAAATAAGGCTATACATTGGACATAAGTCAAAACATGATTTTCTCAGGAAAAGCCTTCTCCAATTCCCAAGAAACAAAGTCAGGTACCCTTGTAATATATGCTCATAGGCCCTGTGTTTATCCTCCAAGTAATCACAAGTATGATTAAAAAAAAAATTGATGACTGAATTACCTGTTTAAAATCCATTTTTTCATTAGACCCTAAGTTACACAAAGTCAGGGACAGTATGTATCATATTTATAAATATAAGTTTGGTACCTTATATAATGACTGACAAATAGTGGGGGCCTGATAAGTATTTGTTGAAATAATAAATAAGGCTATTACATTGGACATAAGCATGTAGAGAAAAGATAACTTTTCTATGCACTGATGTGTCTATGTTCTAAGTTTCTGCTTCTTGGGACAGTTTACTCAGACTCCAAATATAGTTACTAGTGTCAATGTTGTGAGCATAACTAACATTTGTGTAGTTCTGGGTCATACTCGCATCTTAGTTATCACATCTTTTTAACTGGTCTTCTATTCTGTGCAAAAATATCTTCAGTTTCTGAGAATTTGGTATCCAGAGGAAACCCACTGACACATTGACATTTAAGCTCATTTCACTGAAATCCAGGAATAAGTCCATTAAAATGCCCATTTGTGTAGCATGCTAACCTCACATTCAGAAACTCATTACAGAATTTCTACTTTTCTCACTAAAGAAAAGGGAAATTGACAACCAGAAGATACTATAAATGTCTGTGGTCCTCCTACCTGGGCATAGACAATACAGATCTTTAGATCCAATCTCTGTGGATTTCCTTGACAGTTGGCTACAACTCCTACTGTGCTTCAGGGAGAAGTCTGTTTGCTAAAACATCAGCTGCAGGGGATTGTTCCAGCTCACTGGAAGTCTATTATTTAGAGGATAATATCTAGCCCTAGAACAACAAAGCTCTATGATTTCAAAATGTTGCCATTTCGAAATAGCTATAAATTGGACTCCCCTGAGAGTATTTATATAAGCTTTGGGGGAAAAAAACAGTAAAGATAGCAGCAACATCTTGCTATAATTTTCTAAAGACAAGAAAAAAGTCCTATACAGGTTGTCATAATGCTGTTCTTGTACTAAATATTGGAGACGTACACAAAAATCTCCAAGATTTTTATCATTCATTACAAAAAGTCACAATTACGTTATAAAGCTTACTTACTTTTTTGTTTTGTTTTGAGATGCAGTCTGCAGTCATCTGGCGCATCTGTGCTTAGAGTGGAAACACTCATTGTGAATAGCTATGGCATAAAGCAAAGAAGTATCCCTGCTTAGTTTCAGTCTTCCCTCATCCTCAAGTGTAAGAAGTTTGACCACATTAGTCTCTTATCAGTACCGTTAATGAAAGCAATTTGGGGAGGGCAATAATGTTAAGAATTTTAGTTTTTTTCACAATAATTATGTTTGCATCTAAAATTGCCTTTTCTCATTCAGTTGACCTGATGGATCATTCCCCTATTTCTTGTATATTAAGTGACAAAATAGTATACTTTGAGCAAAGAGAAGTGATCATACCTGCATGTATTCACAGTCACGATTAACGACATACCTAAGGAAGGTGGCAATACAATTTCCCTTCACACATGGGCTGATGTTACTGAAACACTCACCCCTACCAAGAGATGCCTGTAGTTCCTTACAGTCCATTGCATTACTTGTTTGGCTGACAACAAACACTCAAGAATCTGACACTACATCACTTTCAATTAAGTAGGAAAAAGAGTGGAAGACAGAAACTTGGAGGAAGACACATTTTGACTTAATGTCAGTATAAAATACGATAATTCTTACTCCAAAAAAATTGGATATGCCAAAGAAAATTCTAGATATTTTAGAATAAAAGCTGGCATAGAAGCTGGCTCCTTAGCTTAGTGGATAAGGGAGCTAGATCCCACTTAACAACTGTGTAGTTCAAATCCTAGCCTGGACTCAAAAACATACCAGGTGGGTATGAGTACATGCTCCCAATCCTGATAGAATGAGGAAATAGAGGAAAAGTGATCGAGGTATGATCATGCCATACTGAGGTGAAGGATGCTTTCTTCTCCTTCTCTCTCCAATGACCAAATGTGTCCTCTGGCAATAAATACTATAATAATTAAAAAGCTGGCATAAAATATTTACCAAGATAAACCAACCTGGAGTCCAAGGAGGAAGGATGGTGGGGATGCGTGGAGTTGCGGTAGGGTCGGGCCTGCAGCCTCAGTCCGCCTCAGATTTGATTTCTTTAGCCAAAAATGGAAAAATAAGACTGTTAATTTGAGCCACTCCCCAAAATACTCTTATTATACAAAATACTCTCAGCTTTAAACCTAGGCAAATATCTTCTTAAAATCTCTGACAAAATAGAGTATATAATGTAGCTTGAAAATGCACTAAGATGTCACTATGTTGGAAGCAAGAGAAAAATAATAATGCAAAGGTCTTAAGGCAGTACTAAAAATGAATCTAGTTATATGAAAGAGATTAAATACTGTGCATTATAATTTCTCTGAGTTGATGTTTATGCTTTTAAAAAATAGAAAATGCAAGTAGTGTGTAATCAACAAATCGTTAAATTTCTTTTCATTTATCCTTCATTGTCTTTCTCAATTTTTTTTTTGTTGTTGTTGTTGTTAAGGTTTTTACCATAGGGCACATGTATTTGCCAGAGAAAGACAGACATCTGTCTGAGAAATCACTCACCCTCCCTCCATCTTTTCTTCTCTACTCTCCTATTGGAATTTTGGACATGCATGTGCACATTCCCAGTGTGATTTTCTAGTCACTAGGTCCAGGGATCAAACTGTGGTCAGCCACATGAGATCCCCACCTTAACCACCATACCAGCTGCTGGCCCCTCTCAAACTATTTTGATAATCACCTTTGGACAATGAACATTATATACTGTAAGAGAAGAAGACACTATCAGAATATGTTGAGTAGCTATGAAACCAAGGAATGATTAACATAAGAATTGATGGTGGGACCAGCAGATGATGAAGTGGTTAAGGCTGTGTACATACTGTGGCCAAGTGCAGTTCAAGGCCTAGACCCAACAGCTTGAAAACCTGGGCATGTGTGTATACATGCTCAAAATCTCAAGAAGAGACTGGAGGAGAAGGAATTGTGGCATGGTCATCCCTGATGGAGGTTGATTTCTCACTTTCCATCTCTTTGTCCCTCTCCAGTGAGCTTATCCTGGGGTAAGCAATTTTTGAGACTAAACTCACAGTGCTAAACATAAAAGGAAAAAAAATTACTTTATTGAATTAAAAGAGAAATGGTTAACTCTAAAATCACAGCATTGAGTAATCAAGCTATACATGGGAAGAAGATAACCTATATGATATAGGTGAATGAATAAGTAGATAAGTAGAGAAACATAGATATGATATACATATACACACACATACACATGTATATGTATATGTGTGTGTGTGTGTGTGTGTGTGTGTGTGAGCAACTTACCTTCAGCCAACACTTATAATGGGCAGACAAAATACAATAGGTCTTGAAAAGTTCATGAAAATGTATAAGAAAAAAGTACACATACATTTTAATCTTTTGGCAACAAAATTAACTTGGACTTTAATTCTATTTTTCCACAAACTCTTTGAAGTCTCCTCATATTCAACACTTTTCATACACTATCTTCCTACACCCCTGTCTGAAGTACATAAGCACTATGCACCCACACTCTGTCAGTTCATGGGACTGAATATGACCCCATCCTCTTATAAACAACTGGGCCAATCCCTTCTCAGCTTGTTACCAGCAACTCTTTGTGGAAAGTCAATTCATGCATCTTTTCCTGTATTTTCTATTTCTTGTCTGTAGTTATATTTTAGTGCCTTTGAATTTTTCTTTTTTCTTTTTTTTTTTTTTTGTTACAGTGCATGTCTACTTGTCAGAAAGATGAGGGCAGGGGGAGTAAGAAGTCACCCTCTAGGAGAGATGGCCATACTTTAGTCCTTTCTCCTCCACTCTCCTCTTGGGATTTTAGCCATGCACATACATGCACTGAGTGTGTTTTCCAAGCAGCAGGGTCCGGGCCTTGAACCACTCAGTCAACATTGGAGGACTCGGCTGCTTTTACCATTATATCACCAGTTGGCACTGAATATTTAATTGAAACCATTTTCACATTTATCTTGCTAATCTCCTTAGTTGGAAGAGAAAAGTTTCAATATTTTTTACATATACCATTAGGATTTAGAACATCTGTATTAACTACAGAGTAAAAAAAAAAAATTGTTTCATTTTATGAAAGTATCTTTCAAGAAAAAGTTTAAAAACTGAAGCAACTTCAACTTTTAAATCTATTACACTATATCCTAACTTCCAGATTCTTATATTTGTTTCAAGGAGAATAATCTTTTTATTCTACCTCTTCCTTGCTTGAGTAAGAATTTTTATTGAATGTCAGGAAATAACCATTGATGAACAAGGTAGTGGCACAGTGGTAATGCAACTGGACCCACACTGTTGCAGAAAAGCGGACTCCAAGGGACAAAAACACAACACTCGGAGAGGAAAATGGAGAACTCTTTATTAGTTAGTGGGAACAGAGGAGTTAACTCTGAGTCTTCAGGCCAGGCTAAAAGTTGGACATAGTCTTTTATGGGTAAATTGAGTAAGGGGGAATTTCAGCATGCTTGGAGTGTCCTATCAGGGCAGGGGCTCTGTGTCTGCCCTAATATAGAGCTGGCAGAGAAGCGGGGGGCTCAGGGCTTCTGGCTGCTCAACAGTTCAGGGGAGGGGCAGTTTAAGCACGCTAGGGCAAAGAAAGCCCAGGCAGCTATCACCCACCCCTGGGCTGCTTCAAGGTTATGCACAAGTTTCTCTATATCAGAACAGAAAGTTCAGGCAATTGTCAAACTTCGGTGGTTCCACATCAACATGTGGAAGGTTCTGGGTTCATATCTCAGCACCTCCTTAAGCATAGAAGTTGTCCTTGGGCATCCAGTGATTTGGACTGATTGAAGGGGGTAGGTTATAGTGTGAAGATTCTGTAGAGAGTACCTGTCTCTTGGTCTCTCTCTTTTTTTCATGGAAGAAATAAATTTTAAAACTTTACAGAAAAAATGAATTATCATATTGAAGAAGAGTAAATATAGTAATCATAGCATTTGAATAAAATGTTTTCCTCCTCGAATATTTAATCCTTCATATTGGGTCTGTCAAGTGAATACAACAAAATTTCTCAGTTGTTCATAAACCCATTCACATTTTTCATCTGTAAGTTTATTAATTATAGAAGTATGTACTTCTCTTTTAGATCACAATATAATGGGTGAAGAATCCCATGTGATATGATCTAATTTCCAATTAGAGACAAAATTAAAATTGCCTAAGAGGTTTATATATTCTTTGAAAATGGTGGAGATAATTCAGAGCATCAATAAATTCTCTGGTGCACTCATTAGGAGCAGAAACATTGATTAAAATGATGGTCATATCATTTATTAGTCCTCATTCAATAAAATATATTGCATTTTATCTTAATGAATCTTAATTACAAATAATAAAGGATTTGTATAAATACCATTATCATTTTCTCAGCATTATTAAACTGCACTATCATGACTGTTAAATCTTATTCCATGGTATGACTACATGGATAAAGTGTGCATGTATATGTGTGAAAATTTGATATTTGTGTGAAGGAAATAAAGTATGAATTTATCTTGGTGTAAAAATATTTTTGAAATTCATGCACACTTTTTTCATTAGCTTTTGAAGTCCTCTCTTGTACATGTAATTTTTGTCTGTATAATTCTGTATTATGTATGAAATTACTAGTGTATATATGTAGATACACACATACTAGAAGTATACCTTTTAAATAGTAACTTGTCACATTAATTGCCTCAACTGTATGAACTTCCTCCACTTTTTGTATTAAAAATTATTTCTATTTTCATTTTATTTATTATTATTTTAATTTGACCAGAGAGAGAGAGAGAGTGGGAGAGAGGGAAAGTAAGAAAGCAAGCTGCCAGGTCTGGGACTCGAACCATGATCAACCATGTGGGAGTCCAGTGCCTCAAGCACCACACCATCTGTCAGCCCTCTTCCTCCATTTTTTTAACCTACCCTTATTTCTGGTCCTTTTGTTTGATTTTTATGTATGTTCCTCAATGTACACTGAGAAAATCATCTGGCAAACCTTCCTAACCATCCTTCTCTGTTGAAAGATCCAGTTAGTTATTCTAAGGTCTTCTTTTGATAGGCTGCGAACTGCAGCCTTGTGTCACTATTTGCCTATCTTCTAGAATACTTCCCAGACTTCAAGGATTGTTTAAAGTACCATGTCTGTGATGTTTATATATGAAGCTCCAGCGAGGGCATGCTGTCTCCACCATAGCAGCCACTCAGTAATGCTTACTGGAAGAATGAATAGATTCAGTAGTAATGATCCTAATAACTAAAGTGAGTGATTTGGTCTAATAAACCATATTAATCTTTTCATAACCAGTCTTCCAATTTATTCTCACAGCAATCACATGAGGTAGATTTTAGTTTAAGTGGCTCACAAGGGTACATTAAATAAATTATGGTCCAAAAAGCTACAAATGTAGAATTCTTTTTCTTTTTAAAAATGTATTTACTTACTCTCCATGAGAAATAGAGAAGAGAAGATGAATCAGCAGATATCCACACCAGGGTCCTCACACCATGATCTACCCCTGGCCTCCACTGGCTCTGATTACAGGCACAGGTGTGTGCCCAGCATACTCAGGGAGGTGCAGGGTGTGAACCTAGGACCTTTCCCATATGAGTCCAGTTGTGTCACTGCTATTACACCAGCTGATCCTTCAGTGTCACAGTTCTTATTCTGACTTCACACACGTCCTGAGTTTTGTTTAGTTTTGTTTTTACTTTTATTTTTTTAAAGTATATTAGACTGTTATTGTACCTGTCCATTCTCCCCATAAATACCAAACTGCATTTTCAAATACATATTTCAAAGATTATAATGTGTATATATCTTTATTGGTTGCTTTACATTTTTACATAACTTCAGTTTCATCATTTATATCATTTTAATTCTAATGATATATTTCACGGTGGTAAAGTGAGGATTAGAGTGAAGAGGCTATGTAAGGTAATTAGCAAAATGTCTGAAATGGCATGCATTAGATAGCCATGTGTCCAAAGCAAACAGTCTCTCTAGAGGGGAGGAAAATACAAAGTAATTGAGATTTAGGTCCATTTTCCTTTTGAGGAAAATAATTATTGGCATACAAGATGTAAAATTAGCTGCGATTATGTTAACACATCTTTACATACCTATTCTAATGCACAGTATCAAAGGATAGTAATATATTTTAATATTGTAACAGTTTCTTCACTGGATCTCTGTAATGTCCTGGGGAAAAAAACCCACAAAACTCGATAATATACAATCAATTAATATGTTTGTATATTGAGTAAATCGTGATAGGATTCCCATTTTAAGTGTGAAAGGCCCTGGAGCAAAATGAACTCTCCCTCATTACTGGCGGTGATACAAAATGTTACAATCGCTTCTGAGGGCAGTTAGTATGGGAATTTCTTATACAAGAAAGTAGACTCTTACCATACAATCTAATTGTGATTCTTAGTATTTACCGAAGTTGAAAACCTTTATCCAAACAAAAACCTACAAATGGATGTTTATATCAGCTTTATTCATAGTTGCCAAAATTTAATCTCCTTCAATAGGTAAATGGATAAATAAACAGTGGCATATTCATGCAATGGGATATTAGTAATCCGAAGAAATAAGCCATCAAATCATAAAAGGGCAGAAAGGAGCCATAAATGCCTATTACTAAGTGAAAGAGCAGCTATGAAAAGGCTATATGCTGTATGATTTCAAATGTATGGCATTCTGGAAAGGGCAGAACTTTGGACATAGTCAAAAGATCAGTAGTTGCCAGAAAGATGACAAGGGGAGAGAGAAAGGTGGAATATGGGGAACTTTTAAGGCAGTGAAACGATTCTAGGTGATACCATAGAGATAGATACATGTCATTATACTGTCTTCAAAGGCAAAAAGAATGGAAAACATCACAAGTGAGCCCAAGTGTAAACTATGGATTTTGAGTGGTAATGCTGTGTCAGCATGGGCTCAGCAGTTGTAGTGGATGGACAGTTCTGCAGCAGGGCACTGTAGGTTAGGAAGATGAGCATTTGGTATGATGGGGTAGATCAAGCTCTCCATATTTCTCTCTCAAGTTTGCTATGAATCTGAAACTGCTCATAAAAATAATAAGACCTATATTTTGAAAGGAAGGGGACATCATAATTTTATTTTAAGCTTATGTTTTTCACCCAGAGCTAGATTTTAACAACCTAATTTATTTTGAGAATGAAGAATGTTAGAGATTAGAAAATATTACATTAATTGAGGTAATCAAAGCTCGTGACTATTTAATAAAATAATTTGTAAATTATAAACAGGTGTGTGTGTGTGTGTGTATATATATACATACACACACACACACATACACATACATCTCAGACATGGCTACCATGATGTAATCTGGCAGTCACCAGGCACATAATCTGTTTATGAAGAACATATCTCCATAATGCCTTTTAGAAATATCCACCTCTATGAAAGTATTCTATTTCAATACATAACATTATTCTAAATTTTAAGCAGAAATTGAATTTCTCTATATAGTTTATCCTTTAGTTTTAACCATACTTTTCACATCTATTGGTTCATTGGAAAAGCCATTATGTGTTTTTGTTTTCCTATGCAAAAATGTGTCATGACTTTTCTGATGACCCAGTACACATACCTTAAAAATTGAGCAAACAGCTTCGAAAAGCTGTGAGGTCTGACTTATTCTAGATTATTGAAAAATACTCTGCTTTTCCGGTGGTTTACTGAAAAATTTGGAGATATTACCAATGCATATTAACTCAAAGTGGTTTCAATGTCAATACATGTGTCATCTCCTCAATTACCTGAATTTATTTCATGTCTGAGTGCCGTAACTGAAGTAGAGATGGAGAGCATAACTTACAAAAGAGATCACAAAATGACTAAAACTCATAAAATTATTTGAAATGAGAATTTTCTTAAGATAGGTTGGGAGTTACTATAAAAAAATAGTTTATTTAATAATGTAGACTAAAGTCTATTTAAACATTAAAGCATAAGGTTTATGTATCTGCCTAGCTCTGCATAAGATCTATTTTAGAAAAATAAATCTGGGATATTACTAGGTTGGTACAAAAGCAATTGTGATTTCAGATCATGAGTTTTAAATCATTATAACTAGGTTTACAGACATCTTCATTAATCAAAATAGGAATCATTAGAATCAACACATTTGTGCCTATAAGAGAGAAGTTTGTTTATTCCTATAACATAAAAGTCCATGTTTCAGGATTCAGTGAACTTTTGGAAGACATCTTCCACATTCTGCTGGCTGTAGAAGAGTTTTTCCTGTAAAAGTTGTCGAGATGCTTGAAGTAGTAGTAGTAGGTTGGCGAGAGGTTGGGTGAATATGACAAGTGGGGAAAAACTGTGTAGCCCAATTTGTTGTTCTGAAGTGCTGATTGTGTGGTGTGATGTGAGGCCAGCCATTGTCATGGAGAGGAATTTGGGCCCTTGGTGTTGATGAATGCCAGCAGCAGGCAGTGCAGTTGGTGCAACTTGTTGATTTGCTGAGCAAGTATACTTCTCAGATGTAATTTTTTTTTTCTGAGATTCAGAAAGCTGTTGTGGATCAGAGCCCACCAAACAGTGACACTGACCTTTTTTTGGTTCCAGTTGGGCTTTGGCTTCGAAGTGTTCTGTAGCTTCTTGGTCCAGCCACTGCGCTGATCATTGCCAGTTGTCACATAAAATCTGCTTTTCATCACATGTTACAATCTGAATGAGAAATGGTTCGTTGTGGTAGAAGAAGAGAAGACAACAATTCAAAGTCATGATTTTGATTTCCAGTCAACTCCTGAGGCACCTATTTGAATTTTTCCACCTTTCTAATTTGTTTCAAATGTCAAATGACTGTAGAATGATTGACATTAGGATCTTCAGCAATTTTTCATGTAATTATAAGAGGATCAGCTTTAGTAACTGCTCGCTATTGGTCGCTGTCAACTTCAAGGGCCAGCCACTATGATCCCATCTTCAAGGCTCTTGTCTCCTCTACAAAACTCGGTGCACCGCCACTGCACTCATTAGCAGTTCCTGGGCCAAATGCATTGTTGATGTTCCAAGTTAAACTAGATTAAGAAAATTGCCTGGATTTGCTTTTTGTCTAACATCATTGCCATAGTCTAAAATACGAATAAAATAAAGACAAGTAATAAGTCATTAACAAAAAAACATAAAGTGAGAAATGTGCATTAAAACATAACCACATTTATTGAATCGTTGGAAAAGTCCTGATGTATTTTTCTATGTTTTTCTATGCAAAAATGTATCATGACTTTTCTAACAATTGAATGCTTAAGATATATCCAATATCAAACAGCAAATTTCAACAATGCAAAACTGTAATATCTTTTGCCCTAATTTAAAAAGAAAACAGAATCTGTAGTTTTATTGTATTGGGCACCTCAAACGTTTATGCTCAATAAATGTTTGTTAATAACAACATTAATGCAATGACAAAATGTTTTTTTATGTTCAGTAGGACAATTACCCTGCTGTCAACCATTTCTAAATAGAAGGTTTCTCAGCTGACTACTGAGGTCGACAGGATTGCCATTGCAAAATAATTGCCTATTACTACATAACCAGAGAAGTGAATCAGTCATTTCTACAATAAGTAGCTAATGAATACATAATAATTTCTAATTTATGTATTTAACTATGTACATAAATAAAAAATTGACATGAAACAGTGTCTTTTAATCATGTCAGTGTTATGATTAAAATTGTTATTTTTTTGAAGTTAATAATGCTTATTTAGCAGTTGACATCTTTATCAGAATATAAGTTTTGGTGTAATAACTGCTTGTAATGGTGAAACGTCACTTCTTTCTCCTCTGAAATGATAATTGCTCAATTTTGCTGTAATATCAATGGCACTTTCTCAGTCAATAACTCTAAATAGTTTGGCGATAACCAAAATATTTCACAATCTATCTTGTGATCCCTCACAGGAATAGCTCAACCCTTTCTCATTCTAATAAGTGAAAACTCTCAAGTGCTGGGCCTAGTTAGCTTTGCATACAATATGCACGCATATGAGAAAGCTTTTCTACCATAATTCAATCCCTGTAATTTTCTTCACTTGATCCAACTCCTAAACTGAAACCTCTTTTGAATGCCTAATTGTACTAGACATATGGTAGGCACTGCTTATGTGAATACGAGGACTCTCTTGTCCTGTTGCCAAGAATTCATATACTAAAGGAAGAAAAAGTTAAATTGCCAATGTTACAATAAAGCATGTAAAATACCTAACTGGAAAGAATGAATCACAACTAATAGCCCAATGCCTCATTTTGAAACTCTTTAAGTAATCTGAATTAAGTTTGCTAAGCACAATGTCTTAGAACCCAAAGAAATCTAATGGTTATAAGCCTGTTTTTACAATCCTGCCACACATTTAACTTTCACAATGACTCTTAGGCATTCATTTCTTAAATTTTCTTTTGAGCCTATTATAATGAAGGAGTGTGTGTGTCTTTGTGTGTTTGTGTACCAATATTGTGTGGAAGTCTTGCTAAAGGGAAATATTTCCTCATAACTAGAATTTTTATTCTTGACAAGGATATGAATATAGTGATTTAAATATGACTTTTAAAAATTCTTTGACTTCATTAATGAGATAAATAATACCTAATTGGAATTTTTTTGTTGATCTGTTTTGAAGAATAAGCAGAATTTCCTAAATGCTTTGAGATTTCAAGTCTTCTCATTTTTTCTTCAATAAATTAAGTTATAACTATGATACTCCAATTGTAGATGTTAAAGTAATATTAAAATTCTAATCAAAGGTTTAGGATCCTGCTGGTTAAAATACATTGTGACTTAAGGCCTTTAAGTTACTTTAAGTCCTTGAATAGTTTAATTAGTATCAATATAATAGGCATGTTTAATATTAGCTTAAAATACAGAATGATTTCTTACAAAGAAGTATGTTTACAATGATCGTTTTCCACTGTGCTTTTTTACTTCATTCCTACACCTTTCCTATTGAGCAACTGAAGAGAAAAACCATCCAACCAAAACACTGCAATTTTATAGTTGTCAAACTTCCAGGTTCCAAAACACTGCAATTTTATAGTTGTCAAACTTAAAAGTTTCCTATTCATAGTGAAGAGGAAAGTGGAGGTGTAGATAATTTAGAAAGACAAAAAGTGAATTTTGAGGGAAGCAAAAGAGCCTAAAAGGAAGACAGTATTCAGAGACAAAGTTCTTTTAGTGGAAGAGAATGTAGTAGTGAAGGGAAGGTGAGGAGCAAAACTCAACTGTAAACGAACATCTTAGGCAGATGAAAGCTCTCGTATAACAACTCTTAGAAGGACAGTGGAAAAAACAGGTGAAAAGTCTGTCTAGGCATGGTTTCTTGGACATGGAGACATAATTTATTCTCCTGCAATAAGAATTCATCTTTAGTTATTGTAGGTTCTGAGGAGAGTGACTAAGATAATTTCAAAGCTTCTAGGTAAGTTTTCCTTAATTCATAAGGTAATTCTAGAGAGTTCTTTGCTCTGCTCTTGGTAGTTATAGGGGGCATTATGAGAGTTAGGGAGACCTTGATTCTGAGACAGCTTATAAGGTCTTCAAATTTCCTTTGTTCAAAGTACTCAACATGCCAAATCACCATGTTTTGAGGTATCATTTTCTGAGTTCCAGCAACCATAAAATGAAATGTGGGTTTATCACACAAATTATCCAATTTTTATTATTTCTTTGTTTTCCATATTTGTTAATAATATTAAAGATTCCACAGAAATCTGCAAAGGTAGAAGCACAACATTTTTCTCTAAAACACCACATATTTTTCTTGATGAGATCAATAATATATCTAATATGGCTCTGTTTTCAAAAACCGAATAGTGGAGAAGTTCAGTAGTCCTGGTAGCATAGCCTGCCTGCTATTTTCTTGCATATATATCTGATGAACCATTTATTTTCCTGCTTTCTGGACCTCTAAAGCATGAATTATAAAGAATGCTTTTTTTTAAGGAAATATCTATTTTATTTTATTTTTGTATTTATTTATATTGTATAACCAGAGAGAGACAGAGAGGTAAGGAAAGGGGAAAAGTGAGAAAGCAAGCCACCAGGTTTGGGACTCAAATTGTGTTGGGCCATATGGAAGTCCAGTGCCTTTAACTACCATGCCACCTGATGGCCCTGGTATAAAGAATCTTAAGCAAAGAAAATAAAAATCCGTAATTCATCTTTAGTGGTTAGTGTTCTGGTTCTCAAATTTAGTTTTTTCTTCTGTGTTTGTTTGTTTTTGTTTAGGGTGGAAGAGTGTGTGTGTGTGTGTGTGTGTGTGTGTGTCCCCTTCCCTCTCTTTTTTTGGGGGGGATTTAACAATTTAACATAGGACATGTATACCCACCAGAAAAAGGTGGAAGGAGAAGAGAAAGGTCAGTGAGAAAGCATCCTGATGAATGATGACATCACAATGCCTTTTGTTCCATGATTTCTTTTAGGTTTTTGGGCATATGCAGAAATGTGCATGATGTGTTTTCAAGTCTGTAGGTTCAGACTGGAACTGTGCCATTGGCCATATGGATTCTAGTCGCCTTGACCTAGCAAGTCCTGACTAGCCCTGTTTTTTTCTTTAATTATGCTAACAACTTTGGTTTCATAGAGGAAAAGTGAATAGACCAAAGTATATCATTCTTTTTTTGAAGAGTTTTTTTTCTTTAATTTAACTTTATTTATTTAGTTAACTTTATTTTATTTTATTTATTTATTTTTAATTTGACCAGAGAGAGAAAGTGAAAATGCAAGCTGCTATGTCTGGGACTCAAATCACAGTTGGCCATGTGGCTGTCCAGTGTCATTAACCTGCTGCCAGCCCTGGAGAGAGGTTTTTGCTATAGGCCATGCATACTTTCTAGAAAGACAGAGAGGGACAGAGAGACAGAAAGCAAGAAATCACCTTTCAGGGGAGATGGCCACACCACAATCCCTTTACATCTATTTTCCTCTTGGGATCTTGGGCATGCATGTACATGTGCCCGGCATGAGTCTAAGCTGCTGGGTCTGGGACTCAAACTGCAGTCGACTATGTGGGAGTCTACCAATGTAACCATTATGCCATCTGTTGGTCCCCACAGTAGATAATGGATAATAACAGATCAGATAATATCCTGAAGTCAGGCATCAGTTTACAAGAAGATATTTCTGGGTAGTTTTAAGGTAGTAGCCAATAGATTTTTGTGCTGCAAATGAATACTTGTAATCTGAGGTCACCAACAGTTGTCTTTGGCTAAAATACCTATTAAAAAACATCAAATAGTGTCCTAATATTTTGTTAACACTCATTAATAATGATCCAAAACCAGGCAATAAAATGTGTACTATTGAGATCATTTGGTGTATTTAAAAAGAGAGATTTTCAAAATTGCAATGTCCTCCAAATTTAAACAATCTCTTTAGTTCTCTTTCAGTTTCCATTTCTGTAGCTGTTCTATTATAGGGGCCAGCAGGTGCTATAGTGGCTAAGGCACTGGACTCCCATATGGCTGACCACAGTTCAAGTCTCAGACCTGATGACTTGAAAATCATGCCAGGTGCTTTCTCAAAATCCAAAGAGGAAAATGGAGGAGAAAGGAATGCAGCAGGGCCATCCCTCCACAACCGGGCAATTTCTCACTTTTTCTTCCTCTCTATCTCTTCCCTCCCATGTTCCCCCCCCACACATACACACACACACACTCCTCAGTGAGAGTACACACCTTATGGCAAAAACCTTAAAAATAAAAATTCATTACCATAGCCAGTTTCTTCAAATGTTTCTGAGTGTTAATTTAGTAGAGAAAAGAGCTGCCTTTTCTAGGTATGGCATGACAGAGGTTTTAGATTTCTGGCACTCATGGCCAATTGTAATATTCACCCAAAATATCTTCTATCAATAGGGTCACATTATTTACAAACCAAGTGATTTTAATACAAGAACAACACTAAAAAAGAAAACTATGAAGAGAAAATGTGTAAAATGCCACCAGTTTGGTTACATGCTTTAATTTGTGAAAAAATTTGGGCCAGGTATTATGTTTATAGCAAAGAGAAATTGAAGAAGCAGAAAGTAATATTAAGAATATGTTAACAGAGTTAATGGAAGCCATAGGAGCCTTGTCTAAGGGGGCCAAGGTGCTGGACTCCCACATGGCTAACCATAGTTTGAATCGCGGACCTGGTGGCTTGCTTTCTTATTTTCTCTGTCTCTCTGTCTGTCATCTGTCTGTCATCTGTCTCTCTGGTGAGAGTACCAGAGCAAAAATTTAAAAAAAAAAAAAATAGAATAAATAAAATTAAGTAATACTAAATACCAAAAAATTTTAAAAGTATAATAATAAATACAATTAAGTAATACTAAAAAAGTAAAGGAAGCTGTAGGTAAGAAAATCATAAGAGAATATGGAAGAACAAAGAATGAATAAATGCAGTTAAAATTGGGACTTTATTAATGTTCATAGACTGTGGGTTGAGGCCAGCAGATGGCATAGTGGTTACATTGTTGAACTCCCACATGGCTGGACTAGTGGCTTAAAACTCAGACCAGGAATGTGTTTATGTGTGACCAAGATCCCAGGAGGCAAAGGGAGAAGAAGGGATTGCTATAAGGCCATCTCCCCCGGAGGGTGATTTCTCACTTTTCCTCCCTCCCTCCTGCCCCCCTCCCTCTCTCTCTAGTGAGTACATGTACCCTAAGGTAAAAATCTCTTAGAAGAAAGATCATGCAGGCACCTGTGCATGCGTGCCCAAGATCCTGGGAAGAGAACGAAGGAGAAGGGATTCCTCGGGAGATATTTTTCACTTTCTTCATGTTTATGTCTCTCTCTGGGGAGCACATGCACCCTCAGGCAAAACTTCTTAAAACTAAAAAATAAAAATAAGCCATGGGTTGAAGCTGCCTACATTTATTATAGTAGATATCTAATTAATTTAGAATTATTGGTTGGAAGGTACTTCCTAAAAAGTGCTCTTGAAAAGCTTCTAAAAGTTTTAAGTTTGAGGTGACTAGTAGGAATGAACTTAATGTAATTATTTGAGAGTAATACATTATTTTTAATTGGATGCATGAATCCAAGGATTAAGTCTTCCTATATCACAATGTCACCATTATATTAAATGTTAACAATAAAGGAGCGCTGTCAAAAGTTCATAAAAAATGTACATTATGGAAAAATTATGCATGGACTAAAAAAAATTGCACCAAAATAAACTTGTATTTTAATTTTATTTGTGAAGTCCCTTCATATTGTTGAGTTTTTCTGTTTGTTTGTTTGTTTGTTTGTTTGTTTTGAGGACTCAAAATAGTTTCCACTGATATTTCTTATTAAACATGAACTGCAAGATGGGTCTTCCATCATGGAGGCTTGAGAAGAACTGAGAAAGGATCACGAGAAAATAGTTTAGGACTGGTGAACATAGCAAGAAGAGTACGTCCAGACAAGAGTTTCTAAGACTCTGAGAATTAATTAATGCTATGTGAAGTATATAGGTAAAGCTTTCTGTTTCTTTGTGTGTTTTGGGGTGGAGTAGGGTGCTTTCTGCAATGAGCAGTAAAGTTATTGCCAAATTTATCTTTCTAAGCAGAGTTTCGTAAAATAGTCGAGGATGATGGAACAACAATAAAAGTCATGTTAGTTGTGCTAATCATAAATTGTTTGGGAGTAGATTATTTCATTTTTTAAAACTCACTTAGGCTCGGTCTAGGTAATGCAGTCCATAGCATACTGAAACCACAAGGCCAATAGCAGGTTCGGACCCTGTACTTGGTCAACCTGAAACATGTCATGCATGCCCATGATCCTGAGCCAGAGAACTAGGGAAAGGGAATAGAGGCATAATCTGTTTCCCTGCTGGACTCCCACATGGCTAACCATAGTTTGAATCGCGGACCTGGTGGCTTGCTTTCTTATTTTCTCTGTCTCTCTGTCTGTCATCTGTCTGTCATCTGTCTCTCTGGTGAGAGTACCAGAGCAAAAATTTAAAAAAAAAAAAAATAGAATAAATAAAATTAAGTAATACTAAATACCAAAAAATTTTAAAAGTATAATAATAAATACAATTAAGTAATACTAAAAAAGTAAAGGAAGCTGTAGGTAAGAAAATCATAAGAGAATATGGAAGAACAAAGAATGAATAAATGCAGTTAAAATTGGGACTTTATTAATGTTCATAGACTGTGGGTTGAGGCCAGCAGATGGCATAGTGGTTACATTGTTGAACTCCCACATGGCTGGACTAGTGGCTTAAAACTCAGACCAGGAATGTGTTTATGTGTGACCAAGATCCCAGGAGGCAAAGGGAGAAGAAGGGATTGCTATAAGGCCATCTCCCCCGGAGGGTGATTTCTCACTTTTCCTCCCTCCCTCCTGCCCCCCTCCCTCTCTCTCTAGTGAGTACATGTACCCTAAGGTAAAAATCTCTTAGAAGAAAGATCATGCAGGCACCTGTGCATGCGTGCCCAAGATCCTGGGAAGAGAACGAAGGAGAAGGGATTCCTCGGGAGATATTTTTCACTTTCTTCATGTTTATGTCTCTCTCTGGGGAGCACATGCACCCTCAGGCAAAACTTCTTAAAACTAAAAAATAAAAATAAGCCATGGGTTGAAGCTGCCTACATTTATTATAGTAGATATCTAATTAATTTAGAATTATTGGTTGGAAGGTACTTCCTAAAAAGTGCTCTTGAAAAGCTTCTAAAAGTTTTAAGTTTGAGGTGACTAGTAGGAATGAACTTAATGTAATTATTTGAGAGTAATACATTATTTTTAATTGGATGCATGAATCCAAGGATTAAGTCTTCCTATATCACAATGTCACCATTATATTAAATGTTAACAATAAAGGAGCGCTGTCAAAAGTTCATAAAAAATGTACATTATGGAAAAATTATGCATGGACTAAAAAAAATTGCACCAAAATAAACTTGTATTTTAATTTTATTTGTGAAGTCCCTTCATATTGTTGAGTTTTTCTGTTTGTTTGTTTGTTTGTTTGTTTGTTTTGAGGACTCAAAATAGTTTCCACTGATATTTCTTATTAAACATGAACTGCAAGATGGGTCTTCCATCATGGAGGCTTGAGAAGAACTGAGAAAGGATCACGAGAAAATAGTTTAGGACTGGTGAACATAGCAAGAAGAGTACGTCCAGACAAGAGTTTCTAAGACTCTGAGAATTAATTAATGCTATGTGAAGTATATAGGTAAAGCTTTCTGTTTCTTTGTGTGTTTTGGGGTGGAGTAGGGTGCTTTCTGCAATGAGCAGTAAAGTTATTGCCAAATTTATCTTTCTAAGCAGAGTTTCGTAAAATAGTCGAGGATGATGGAACAACAATAAAAGTCATGTTAGTTGTGCTAATCATAAATTGTTTGGGAGTAGATTATTTCATTTTTTAAAACTCACTTAGGCTCGGTCTAGGTAATGCAGTCCATAGCATACTGAAACCACAAGGCCAATAGCAGGTTCGGACCCTGTACTTGGTCAACCTGAAACATGTCATGCATGCCCATGATCCTGAGCCAGAGAACTAGGGAAAGGGAATAGAGGCATAATCTGTTTCCCTCTCCCTCTCCCCTTTTTTTTCCCTCTCCTCGATCCTTCCCTTTCCCTTGCTCTGTCTCTTTTTCTTTCATGAGCTCATATACATTATCATTAAAAAAAAAACTAAAAAAAAAAAAAAAAACCTAAAACATTGTGTATATGATGCAAATTGAGGGATCTAAAAAAACATCTCCATGCTTTATTTCAGGACTCAGGAATTTCAATACCCAAGCCAAAACTGAGACAAAGTCGAGCAGAATTCTTTTTTTTTTTAGAATTTTTTTTATTTCAGGGGCCAGAAGTTGGCATAATGGCTATGTCGCTGGACTCCCATGTAGTCAACCGTGGTTCAAGTCCCGGACGCCATGGCTTAAACTCACACTGAGTGCATGTGCGTGTGTGCCCAAGATCCCAAGAGAAGAATGGAGGAGAAGGAATTGCGGTGTGGCCATTCCCCCTGGGGGGTGAGGTGGGGAGTGGTTTCTCACTTTCTCTCTCTCTCTTTCTCTCTCTCTCTCTCTCTGGGGAACCACGTGGCCTTTTAGAAAAACCTCTAAAAAAAAAAAAAAAAAAAAAGGAATTACTTTATTTTAACTTTATTTATTTTAAGTTGACCAGAGAGGGACAAAAAGAGAGAGAGAGAAAAAGTGAGAAAGCAAGCCACCAGGTCCTGGACTCGAACTGGAGGGTCGGCCATGTGGGAGTCCAGTGCCCTTAACCACCATACCACCTGCTGGCTCCCTAGCAGAATTCTTTAGTAAAAATAGAACTGTTAATTCCCCCATGAACATTACCACTTTACTGTTTATCCCAACTTCATGCTACATGATCATGTAGGTATGAATGCCACTAACCTAATTAGATAAGATACTGTATAACCTTGTTGATCTCTAAATTTCAATGCTGCTCATTATGATAATTAATTCAGTTTTAAAAATCATCTTTAACATTATCTGTTAAGGTAATAAGAATTTAGATGCAGAGATTAAGTGGATAGAAAAGATTATTCATTATCCAAAGGGGATAAGAGGAACTCCCTTCAAAGGGAGGGGGCTAAGGAATTTATTTTAAGGAATTATTTATTTGATTATTTGTTTATTTATTTATTTAGAGATTTTTGCTATAGGGTATGTATGCTCACTGGAGAAACATAGAGAGACAGAAACAGAAAGCAAGAAATCACCCCTCAGGGAGTTGGCCATGCCACAATCCTTCTCTTCCATGCTCCTCTCGGGATTTTGGGCACACACACACACACATGCCTGATGTGAGCTTTAAGCCACTGGGTATGGGACTCAAACCATGGTCGACTACATGGGGGTCCAGCAATGTAACCATGTAACTGTTACACCATCTGCTGGTCTCTATTTATTATTATTTTTTAATTTGACCAGAGAGAGACAGAAAAAGAAAGGGTAAGTGAGAAGACAAGCTGCCAGATTCAAAACTCAAACTGTGGTTGGCCATTTGAGAGTCCATTGTCTTAACCACCATGCTATCTGCCAGCCCCAGGACTTTTTATTATATCTATATAAGATTATTTTACTTCAGGGCTCTTAGGCTTGACAGAGACAGGCAAAGAGAGGGAAAGTGAGAAATTATCTCTGGTGGGATGGCCCCACAAGCTATCCCTTCTCCTCCATTCTCCTCCTGTGATTTGGGCATGCATGCACATGGGCCTCATGTGATTTTCAAGCCACCAGGATAAGGATTGAATTGTGATTAGTCTTATGGGAGTCAAATGCTTTAAACACCACACCACCTGCTGACCTCTAGGAGCTTTTAAATGAAGGGGATTTAGGGTGGGGTAATTACCAACCAGCTACTCTTTGACAAAATCTGGGTTGTTTCTCATTGTTATCTCTAAAACAAAAAAAAAAAAAAAAAAAAAAAAAGGAATTACTTTATTTTAACTTTATTTATTTTAAGTTGACCAGAGAGGGACAAAAAGAGAGAGAGAGAAAAAGTGAGAAAGCAAGCCACCAGGTCCTGGACTCGAACTGGAGGGTCGGCCATGTGGGAGTCCAGTGCCCTTAACCACCATACCACCTGCTGGCTCCCTAGCAGAATTCTTTAGTAAAAATAGAACTGTTAATTCCCCCATGAACATTACCACTTTACTGTTTATCCCAACTTCATGCTACATGATCATGTAGGTATGAATGCCACTAACCTAATTAGATAAGATACTGTATAACCTTGTTGATCTCTAAATTTCAATGCTGCTCATTATGATAATTAATTCAGTTTTAAAAATCATCTTTAACATTATCTGTTAAGGTAATAAGAATTTAGATGCAGAGATTAAGTGGATAGAAAAGATTATTCATTATCCAAAGGGGATAAGAGGAACTCCCTTCAAAGGGAGGGGGCTAAGGAATTTATTTTAAGGAATTATTTATTTGATTATTTGTTTATTTATTTATTTAGAGATTTTTGCTATAGGGTATGTATGCTCACTGGAGAAACATAGAGAGACAGAAACAGAAAGCAAGAAATCACCCCTCAGGGAGTTGGCCATGCCACAATCCTTCTCTTCCATGCTCCTCTCGGGATTTTGGGCACACACACACACACATGCCTGATGTGAGCTTTAAGCCACTGGGTATGGGACTCAAACCATGGTCGACTACATGGGGGTCCAGCAATGTAACCATGTAACTGTTACACCATCTGCTGGTCTCTATTTATTATTATTTTTTAATTTGACCAGAGAGAGACAGAAAAAGAAAGGGTAAGTGAGAAGACAAGCTGCCAGATTCAAAACTCAAACTGTGGTTGGCCATTTGAGAGTCCATTGTCTTAACCACCATGCTATCTGCCAGCCCCAGGACTTTTTATTATATCTATATAAGATTATTTTACTTCAGGGCTCTTAGGCTTGACAGAGACAGGCAAAGAGAGGGAAAGTGAGAAATTATCTCTGGTGGGATGGCCCCACAAGCTATCCCTTCTCCTCCATTCTCCTCCTGTGATTTGGGCATGCATGCACATGGGCCTCATGTGATTTTCAAGCCACCAGGATAAGGATTGAATTGTGATTAGTCTTATGGGAGTCAAATGCTTTAAACACCACACCACCTGCTGACCTCTAGGAGCTTTTAAATGAAGGGGATTTAGGGTGGGGTAATTACCAACCAGCTACTCTTTGACAAAATCTGGGTTGTTTCTCATTGTTATCTCTTGGCAAGTCAGCTATCTGCAGTAAAACTGAGCTGCCCCCTTTTTTCCCTCCTCTCAAGTGGGAACCTTCCTTTTAACCCCAAGGAATTCCCTGCAAGGACATGTCCCTTCACACAGTAATGGCCAGATAGAGTTTGACTCTGTAGGCCTTTCTCCCTGCCCACCAAAGGTACTAAAGTTTACCCAAGACTGCATTCCCTTGAGCAGAGTTCAAGAGGCAAATAATGAAGGTTTAATTCTCCTTCCACCCCCAGTCCACCCCCAAAAATAAAAAGAGAAGAAAGAAGATGCCCAAGGCATCTCTGGAACTTTGAAGGCGCCCTTCTCACCAAAATGTCTAAGATATTTGAGGTTGGGATGTTTATATCCTTTCATTACTTTTACATTTAAAATTATTTGTATAATTGTAAAATTCAGCTTACATGTACCATATTATTTTACACTTCCAGCAAATACCTATTTTGACTTAAAGATGTTAGGTAAACCTAGCATGTTTTCTAACATGAGACAAAATTTAAGAAACATTCTCATGAATCAGTTCACTGGACTACTCATGGCCCTTGACATAAATAAGGCAGACCATCTTACTGGGGTGTACAACACAGAAACTGGGATACAGAGGGAAAGATATGCCATATCTATGGTTAATAAGATTCTAACAGCAAGATCGGAAATTAGTGTTAGAAGTGGGGTATTTCCATCTAATATTCTAATACTTATTCTTTACCTCTTCCCCAGTTCTGAAATTTCACACTAAACGTGTATGATAAGTAAAACCCAGCTTATGGGTGAGGTCTTATAAGGATGTGTTCTTCTCCTGAGTAACTTGCACAGGGAGATAGTGAAATTTAATATCTTCTCTTTGACTGTAATGAAAGTGGGCACATTTTCAGGTTTTCATAGCATGCTAAGATTTTAGTACAAACTGCCAATAAAGAAATTATAGAACTTTTTTCCCTCTATTATGGATGTCAAGGCTCCTTTTGTAGAACAAAAAGCAGACTTGGGTCCTTAATCATTATTATTATTCCAGCATTTAGTGGCTGCTACATGATTAAAATTTCATTTTAATTTGCAGTCTTTACTATAGCAAAGCATTTAGAGAACTCATTGAAATGCAGGACTCTTTCAGGTTGCTCCCATTAGCTAGACACAATCATTGTCAATAGAAATGAGGAAGAAGTGAAATTCGGGTTTTGACATGCAAATGAGCACCATAAGCTCTTCAGTTTGCTTCTGAATTTATGTATCTCAGCTGTCACAACAACCTTTTCCTGAAGCTAAGAAGGTGTGTTGTGGCATCTCTTAATATAGGGATGCTAAAGTTAAACAAGGTATATGATGTGGCTATTTGTATATGACTTGCAAAACATTCACCCAGGACATTACTTGAATCTAATGGCTTTGGAAGGATGAGAGCAAGGGAATTATTGTGCTAAATCAAAACTATGATTCATCTAGCATAGCAGTGAATAACCAAGAGAATTTATAAGTCAACTTTGAGAAGTGTCGGTTTGTCCTTCCTCATGTGATTTGAAGATTAGATTGGTAAGACATCAGACACAGAGATGCAATGTGCAATGTGTATACAGGTAAATCATCAAGTATCAAACATTTTAGCCTGGGTTTACTGTTAAGGTCTGCTTTTGTTTAATTTTTTTTAATTTTTTTTTATATCACAATTGTGTTTCACAGAGGATTTTACTATCATTGCTTAATAGATGAGGATATTGATGTGCAGAGAAGTCAAGAAGTGACCTAAGATTTCACACTTACTCAATGATGGATTCAAAGCAGTATCTTTTACCTAAAAATTTGTTTCCTCATTAAAATCTTTTTTTACCTAGAATGTTTTTCTCCATCATCTTTGAGTGACAATTTGTCCATGAAAACAAACAAAATAAATAAGGGGGGGAGGGACTAGCAGATGGTCTGGTAGTTGAGGCACTAGACTCTCATCAGCCTCAGTCCTGGCTGCTTGAAAGTCACAACTGGTATGTTTGCATGCATGGCCAAAATCCTGGGAGGAGAATGGAGAAGAAGGGATTACAACATGGCCATACCTCCTGGGGGGTTATCTATTGCTTTCCCTCTCTCTAGATCTGACTCTCACCAGCAAGTGCACTTACCTTAAGGCAAAATCTCTTTAAAAAAACAAACAAACAAACAAACAAACAAATAGAAAAACTCTGTGAATTCCTTTCAGGGCCTTTACCCTATCATCCTGTGAGTGAGTCTAACTCCTATCTCAATTTCTAACTTTCCTTCTCTCTAAGGAGTGTACACACCCTATATAAAAACCTGAAAGTAAGAAAAAGGAAAAAAAAGTATGTATAAGTATGTTTCCTCATAAATATATCTGTATCTTTTCCTATAAAACTGTCCTTAAGTTTCTACAACTGAGTTGTAGCTTCTCCTTGGTGGTCTCATATTCTTAATATTTTATTTAGTACACATCGTGATAGTTTAATTTAGATTCCTATCTCTCTCACTGGGTAGTGTGTTGCTTGCTGGTTTGAACAGTCAGCTTTAATCCTTAGTCATGATTATACTCCAGTTAGTTAATGTGAGTTAGTCACATATTGCATGCTTACGCTCAGCAAAAGTTTAATTTATGAATAAATGAGGTCAATTTCTGGGATTTTTTTGGAGGACAGTCGGTACAACTTCTAGCATTAATAAATATTAATTTATTAGTTTAAAACTAAACATTTAATTAGGGTCTGGTCAAAATTTAAGACCAACATGAATAATCTATTTCCCTTTCTGTTCCATGAGGACTCACTCAGGTCGTTGGAGGCTGTCTCTCCATGTCATTTACTCCCAAATTCCTTGTGAAACAGTATTTCAATCTATATTAACCCCTGCCTTGGTCTTCCAAGAGCACACCCAGCATCCAACAATTTAGGGACTGATATTTAGGAGCCTCTGCTATTTTTTTTCCTTTTGTGTGTGCATGTGCGTGTATGTGGTGTTTCAGACTGGGTCATGTTTGCTGTCTTGTGTACATTCTGCCTCAGTCTCCCTTGTAGCTGGGACTGTAGACCAATGCCATTGTGTCCAGCTTATTAATATCCAGTGTGTACTACCTTAGGTAAGTCTGAGATTTTTAAATACTTATTTTGTGTAGGTGGATAGTTTAACGTAGATGGCAAATAAAGAGAGTTGGGTAGAATACTAAATACGTTTCTTCGGACTGCTGTATGTTTTTCTAAGTAGTAGTATGAATTTCCTTATTAGACAAGTACAGGTTTGAAATTTGGTTTGTTGATGACCTAGGAGAAACAAAATTAACTTGAGCCTCACTGTCTGTACATAAAAACAGGAAGAAAAATTACTGCTCTTCAGAGTTCTCTTGAAAACTAATTAATACAATGCACGCGAAAGTGTACCATGGAAACGATACTTAGTTTTCAGTTCTTTCCTTTCACTGTTTCCGATTTGAAGAAATCTCTTTCTCTATGATAACATTTGTCACAGGCAAAACCAAAACAGGTATTCTCAAATTGTTGTTTCTTTTTATTCTTTTCTCTCCAATTTTACATACTATTGGGGTTAGGGTTTGGAGAAAGACTCAAGAGGTGTCCTCTCAAGAGAAAAAGGAAAGTTTATTGAGAGACAGAGTACCCGGGGGTGTGAAGCCAGAAGTGGTTCAGCCTGCCCTCTACTGAGGAGGACGGGATGTATTTATATGGGAGGGGAGAAGGGATAAGGTCACAAGAATGTTGGGTACTTGGATTAGCTTAATTGTCACTGTGACATTATCTCCAGTCTATGGGTGTTTGCTGCCAGTAAGGGAGGGCTCTGGCTGGAGAGTTCTGGCCAAAGGTCCCTGCAGCCATCTCCTTATTTTCTGTTGGGAAATTACCTAAAGGTCATCTAAGGGCTAATCTAAACTATTGGATTATTAATATTTCCCCCTTTTTATTTGTTTTTAACAAAGAAACTTTATATCAAAAGTGCACATGGGTCTCAAACTGGAGCTGGACTAGAGCAACATGTGGGATGCAAAAGAAGGTGAGGAAGCTCAAGTTCTTTGCTTCCTGTTGTCAAAACAGTGTTTCTTCTCAGAATGCCTTTCCAGATTCCTCTTACTTACATTGTATATTCTTTCCTCTCTTTATCAATCTGCTGAGGCACCTGAATCATCTCAGCATCTCTTACAGCAGCTCAAATTTTTGGATGGTTTTCTCTGCCCATGTACATTTCATTGTAAATAAACAAAACTATTTGATTCTCGAAAATAAAGTGGTGTGTTGTTAGGCAGTGATCACTTACAATCCTAATCGTGCTAAGTGTCAAAGGCCTCTTTAATGGAGCAGCAGCCTCAAGCCTGTCATCAGGGCTAGGCGAATGCCAACTTCTAAAATAGATGAATGGCACATCTTCTTAGCTATATCATCTCAGAATTTCCTCACTTTGACACAGTGTCAAATATAAGGCATTTGACATTTGAGATTTTGCTTTCAGATTCCAATTTTTTATGACTCTTAATGTCATTCTTGGGAAAGTGAAAAGACACAAAGTAAGAAAGAGAAATTCAGTTCAAAATGGGAGGTGAGATTAAAAATTTTTTGGAGAATAGTTCTGTGAAAAGTGAAAACTTTATGTATCTGTGTGTGTGTGTGTGTGTGTGTGTGTGTGTGTGTGTGTGTGTTTAAACTTTGCAGCCTTAGTTATTATCACATCTGAGTATCCCAGAAGATCTTAGTCCCTTCATAAGCAGGAAAAACATTATCTTCCACAGGAAGCCCAGGCTCAGGTCTGATGCTGGACCTTGGACTTCAGGACCAGGTGTTCTTTTCTGTTTTATTTTGTGTCGCCATTGTGTTAACAGCACAAAATCTGGTCCCTCCTAGATATTCAACATTATGCCCACATGATTGAATAAGTAAAAGAGAAGAACTTGTTACCATATTAAAAGTTCAGAAGGGGGCAGCAGAAGTCATGGTGGTTAAGGTGCTGAATTCCCACCCGGCTGACTGTGGTTCATTCTAGAGCCAGTGGTTTGGAAATCGGGCTGTGCACTGTACATCCATCCTCAAGGTCCTGAGAGGAGAAGAGAGGGAAAAGAATTGAAATAGGACAAAGAGCCCCCCCACCCCACCTCTGCTGGTGATTTCTCACTTTGTCTCTCTTTATCTCCAGCTAGTGCATGTACACACCCTATGCAAAACACATTAAAAAAAAGCATAGTACACCTTCTTACATATGTTTTATGAAATATCACATAAAATTTAGCAGAAGTGAGGCAAACATTTGATGTGGTAGTTAAGGTACTGGACTCCCATATGGCCAACCAAAGTTCAAGTCCTAGACCCTGTGGCTTAAAAATCAATCTGGATGTGTGTGCATACATACCCAGAATCCCAAGGAGAGAATGGAGGAGAAGGGATTATGAGATAGTCATCCTCCTTGGGGGGAAGTGATTTCTTACTTTCCCTCTCTGCCTCTCTCTCTCTCTCTCTCTGGTGAGTACATGTGCCATATGGAAAAAAAAATACTAAGTTAAAATGAAACAGCAGAGGTTGTTTTAAGTACTTGGCTAATGAAAGCTGGGTTAGGCAGAAGCAGCAAGTTGAAGCTCTTTGTTTTAGATATAAGTCATACACTGTAGCAATGAACCCTAGAAAAGTGAAGAAGGCCTTTATGACTTTATCATTTCAGATATTTATAACTACTTTCCCTCACCAGCTTGTGTCATCAGCAATGACAGAGTAAAAGATTTACTTTCACCTGCTGTGTGCCAGTCTTCTTTATCTAAACCGTAGCAAGTCCTCGGATTGTACACACATCCTTCTAAGTGGCACCATGCCGACTCAGCACACTGACTTACAACTTTGGTTAGGAGCAAAGCGACTTCCCTACTGGGATGCCCTAGGGAGCACTGCACAAACCACAGTACCAGAGGTGGCCCGTTACAAAGCACAATTAATGATTCATGCAATTTCCAGATAGGCTCACTTAGCTCCATGGGGTAGAAATCATACATGCACAAGCAACAATTAGATTTTTTTTTTCCACTTAAGTACCTGTCGAATTTAGAAAGTGAGAAAAAATATAAGTTACTATGTAGTTTTAATTTCTAACTCTTTATTCTAAAGTTTCATGTCAAGGGTCAAGAATTATAAGCAGAAAAACGACTTAGGAATAACTAGTTTCAGCGTCTTATAGATAAAGAAAATAGAGGCCAGCAGGTGGCACAGTGATTATGGCACTGGATTTCAAGTGGCTGAATGAAAATCAGTGGCCATGGTTGCATATATAACCAAAATCGAAGGAGGAAAATGGAGAAGAAGGGATTGTGGTGTGGTCATTCCTCCCCTTCTGTCTCCTTCAACCTTAATTTCCTCACCTGTGAAGTAGACATAACATCTTTTTGTCTTTAACAGAGTATATTACACTAGACAATATATATTAGAGTGCTCGGACAATAACACAATAGCATATGTATATACATATACACAGATACATGTCTGTATTTGTGAAGGTTAAATTATATTCCCAAAATCTTAATTTGAAAACCCTTAAAAGCAATTCCACATAAAGACGTTATCAAGTCTTTAAAGAATATATCATTGGATAAGGACGGAAAACACAAAACAAACATTCTGTATTTGTTCTCTATTGAAGGGTACTAAGTTGCCAGAAACTTAATGTAAACTTAAAATAGCACTCACTAATTTTTTTCACAGTGTCTGTGTCAGCTGTTGACATAGCCTAACTCTGAGCCCTCTGACAGGAGCCTAACTGAGCTCACATTGTTTTAGTCAAGGTGTTGGTTGGAGATGTCATATCAGAGGAGGCTCAAACAATGGAAGATCTGCTCCTGGGTCTGCTCAAGTTGCTGGGACCATTTCCTTCCTTATGGTTGTAGAAATGTAAGCCTTCGTTTCTAACTGGCTGTGACCCACACTAGCTTCCTTCAATATCCAGAAGGTGCATCCTTGATATATGGGCCTCCCATTTTAGGAAGCCCATAGTAAAGTACTTTGCATCTTTAAAAACGGGAAGAAAGAAACAGTCCAGAAAATTAGTGCTAGTATCTTATCTAATAATGTAATCAAGGACATGCAGTCACTTACCCCATCATTTTTGCTATATTGTACTGGTTAGAGCTCGCTGATTTTTTTTTTTGCAACTCATTTGTGATATGCAATAAATAACTTTATATGAAAATAATGTTACACTCTAGTGCTGAAACGTGTGCATGTGTATGGGTATGCTCAAACACATGAACATATATATGTGAATATTTACAAGGACACTGTTGGAACTAAATATAAGAAATAAGAGGTATTTGTTTATCTTTCTGTTTTCAATAACAATACAAAAATTAAGTTATCCATATTCTGCGTGAAACAAGCTATGAGCAATATTACTGCTTTTTTTTTTTTTTTTTTGTAGAGGTTTTCACTATAGGGCATGTGTGCTCGCCAGACAGACAGAGACATAGAGACAGAAAGCGAGAAATCACCCCCCAAGGGGGATGGCCACGCCGCAATCCCTTCTCCTCCATTCTCCTCTCGGGATCTTAGGCACGCACGCTCACGCACCCAGCGTGAGTTTTAAGCCACCGGGTCCGGGACGTGAACTGCGATCGACTATGTGGGAGTCCAGCGACATAGCCATTATGCCAACTGCTAGTTCCCCAATATTACTGCATTTTAAAAGAACAAAAAATTGTTGTATTTCCATAAACAGGTTTTCACTATGTAAAAAAATACATATATTTTCAACCAGATTCAATGTCTCATTTATTTCAGTAACCTAAGCTGCCAATCTCAGTTCAAACCAATTTTGTTTTTGTTTTTGTTTTGCTTTTTTGCCATAGGTTGAGTATATGAGAGAGAGAGAGGGAGGGAGGGGAATTGAGGCAGGAGAGTGAGTCATGGTTTCTACGACACTCACTCTCCTTACTGAAATTTAGTAGATCTTCTTGAATAATTGTTTCTTTTTTTTCTTTTTCAGTTTTTTTTACATAGGGCATGTGCATTTATTGGACAGAGACATGAGATAGAAAGTGGAAAATCACCCCTATGGAGGACAGCCATGCTGAAGTCCCTTCTCCTCCATTTTCCACTTGGGATTTGGGGCACATGTGCACATGCACATGGTGCGTTCCTCAACCCATGGGGTCTGGGACTCGAACCACGGTTGACCATGTAGGAGTATAGGGCTTTAATTGCTATGCCACCTGCTGTTCTAGCAGTTAATGTTATTGGGCTTCCCCTGTACACACTAAATTGTCTTTCTCTTGCTTCTTGAAAAATTTTTTCCAGTATTTTTTACTTTTAGCACTTTTGTTATGTCTGGGAGTGGCTTACTTTCCATCTGTATTATTGAAGATAATTGAAATTCTTAGATATGTATGTTAATTTATTTTTTTTTTTAAAGGTTTTTGTGGTAGGGCGTGTGAACTTGCTCAGAGAGAGACAGTAAGAGGAAAAGTGAGGAATCACCTCCCAGGGTGACAGCCATAACATAATCCCTTTTCCGTTCTCCTGGGGTTTTGAGCATGCATACACATCATGCCCAGTGTGATTTTCAGGCCACCAGATACAAGACTAGGACTGTGGTCAGCCATGTGGAAGTCAGCACCTTAACCATAATACCACCTGCTGGTCCCTGTTCCCTTAGGTTTTATCTATCTATCTATCTATCTATCTATCTATCTATCTATATATATATATATATATACACATATTTATACACACACACATATATATATTTTTTTTTGCAAGTTTGAGTTCTCAGCTATCATGCTTTCCATTTTCTTTCTCCTTTCTTTTTCTAAACTTTTTCTGATATTCTCACTATCTGTATCTCATTATACTTAAACGGATCTCATATTTCTCTAAGACTTTGTTGACAGATTTATTGTTTTCTTCCAGTTCCTCGTATTATGCTTACTATGCTTCTGTCTTCAAGTTCACTGATTCTTCCTTCTGCCTGTTAAAATCCACTCTGAGGGACGAGCAGATGATATCATGGTTATGTTACTGGGCTCCCACGTAGTTGACTGTGGTTCAAGTCACGGATCTGGTGGCTTAAAACTCATGCCATGCATGTGTGCATGAGTGTATGCCCAAAATCCCGAGAGAAGAGATTATGACATAGCCACCCTTCCTGATGGGTGATTTCTCACTTTCTGTCTCTCTGGTAAATGCACACACCCTATAGCAAAATCCCCCTTTCCCCCCAAAAGATATCTACTCTTGAGCCCCTCAGGTGAATTTTTATTTATTTATTTTTTGCTATGTCAACTCTAGCATTGCAATTTAGTTCTTTTTAATAAAGTCTACTTTCATTAATATTATCTCTTTGATTATTTAATTTCTTCATACTTTCTTTACATCTTTAGAATGATTTTCTTTAGTTTTTATAACAGCTACTTCGATGTCTTCTTTAAATCTGATAGTTTATTTCATGGGTAGGTTTAATTGCCTGTTTTCTTCCTTTTCCCCCTTGTATGGGTCATTGTTTCTTTGAGTGCCTCATTATTTCATTGAAAACTGGTGGCACAGTATTTAAAAAGTACTAGACTCCGACATGGTTGACTATGATTTGACTCCTGGACATGGTGGCTTGAAACTAGATGCTGGGTGCTTATGTGTGCTTGCTCAAAATCCTGAAAGGAGAATGGAGAAGGAATTGGGGCCTGGCCATCCCCCTGGAGAGTGATTTCTCACTTTCTCTCTCTCTTTCTCTTTGCTAAGCTCAGTTGCTCTATAGCAAAAATTTCCCTTAAGGAAAAAAAAAAAATTAAGAAAAAAAAAAAAAAACTGGACATTTAAGTAATACATACTAGAATGCCTGAATATTAACTCCCTTTACCCCTCTGCAGGGATTGTTTTTATTGTTGTTTGCTTGTTGACAGTGAGTACCATGGCTAGGCTATTGTATTGAAGTTTACTTTCCCTGCATTATGAAGACTTTGGTGGTGTTTATCAGGGGACTGAACCTTTGGTATGTGTGTAGTTACTCTGGAATGGCAGTGGATTAAACAGAGTTCTCTTTACAGTCTCTCTACTTAATCTCTGTTAAATTGTCTGCTTCACACATGGTATTAAACCTCACATATCAGGCTCCACTAATTAGCAGTTTATTTCTCTATTGTTTTTGACAGTGCCTTGGAGCATAAATTTCTCAGCAGTCTTATCCAATTAAATTTGGGCAGAAACAGTTTTTAAGGTCAGTCTATGAGGTTTTTTTTTTTTTTTTTTTTTTTCCTTTAACCACGCACA